>NC_082658.1:31574336-31758179 GCF_028023285.1 Balaenoptera ricei | reverse complement strand
CATGCCCTGGGCTCAGCCATGGGGGAATGCTGAGGGGGAGAGACTGCCTCTCTGCCGGACTCAGAGGGCTTCCTCCCTTTCGGGCAATTCCGTTTGTGTCTTACTTCGTGGAGGAGGAATGAGGGCGCCCAGAGATATTCTGACATGAAATGCCTATCGACAGAGGATCTGGAGGAGCTGGTTTGTCAGTGGAAGGAGCCAAAAAGCCTGCATTCCTAAGGTCTCTCTGAGAACTGCCAGACACTCTGCCGTCATAGGCCTAAGAATTGGAAATTGTGACGGCAAGGCAACACCTGGAATCCTAGGAGGCAGTGGAAGTGCGGCTCTCAAACTGGATGGAAGAAGCTTCCAAGCATAGTGTTCTTTCATGTCCCAAAGAGAACCCGCGTGTCTGAGGCTGCTAGCGTTGTGGCTGGAGAGAACTGGCATCCCCGTGGGCCTGTCGGCTCATTTCCTCTTTCTGACCCTCGAAGGAAAGTCTTCCAAAAAGCCTTTGGGACCCGCTTAGAGAGAACAGCTGCGAAGCTGATGCACAGAACATCGACATAGAGACTAGCCCTGGGTCCCAAGCATCCACCTTTCTCTGGAGGGTACGTACCCCACCCGGGGATTCAAGCAGGGAGTTTGCCTTGTACAACTTAGGCAGGAAACTGGGAGGAGATGGAGGGCCACTCTACCTGCGCTCACACCACGTGGCCCGGAGAAGTTATCACGCAGCAGAATTCAACACCCTCCCACTACACGTGTGTAGCCAAAAGAGGCGCTGGGCAGTGGGTGTTCTCAGCCCAAGAGCAGTCCTTGTTCTGGGCCGCACCTGCTCTGCGGTTCAAAGGGTCTCTGAGTCTGCTCCTTTGGAGGCATTTCAGAGCTGACGCTATCCCTGGGCTGCCGAAGCAAAGAGGCATAGCGGCCTTTCACACTGAAGGCATGGGCTTGTTTCCCATTCAGCGAGTGTATGTGGGCCCTCCCAGGCTGGAGGCGCGTTAGCTGACACCCTTTGCGCTGTGCCCCTGGAAAATCCAAGTGGCTGTACCCGATGTGGGCTGCCTGGTGAAACAACTTGCAGTCACCAGCACCCTGAGTACCCTTCCTGCAGTGTGAGTCCTAGCTAGGTAAACTCGGCCTTCGGAGGCTAGAGGGGAGCAAACATGTTCAACTTGTGGGGAAAGTCTTTGACCGATGACCGATTTGCTTGTGCTTGGGCGAGGGTTAGGCAGGAACTTTCCAACACAGGGTTTTTGCCTCACCGTAAGCCGTCCCTTTGGGCTGAAGCAGGCGGCGGGTCTGTCTGTATCACAGTCTGGGAAGGAGGGCCTCAGGTGAGTCTGCCCACTGACTGCCCTCCATCATAGCCAGCTGAGAAAATATGGCAAGGCTGATGGAACCCACTGACAGCGAAATGTTTCTCTTCAGAAGAGGAGATTTTGCTACCAAACGTCAGCAGCTCCTCAGAGTGCTGTTCTGGTGTAGACTGGGGCGAGCTCCCACGGTCCGAAGATTACGAACGGCTCTTTTCCAGTTGCTTCATCCGAGAGAGAGCCAGAAGGGCTGATCTCAACAAACAGGGCTGCACCCCGTGAGTGCTTCGGGCAGGGCAGTCCTGAGCCAGTGTGCCACCTAAGGAATGAAAGCCAAGTTTCCTAGCCACAGGAAAGCAGACCGAGGCCTGCTGTTTTCTCTAGGCGATTGACGTGAGCTTGAGGGTGAGGCCTATACTACATTGTGGAAAAGCTCGGGGTCACGGCTGTCTTTCTCCCTCTCTCGGTCCCATGCCCTGGGCTCAGCCATGGGGGAATGCTGAGGGGGAGAGACTGCCTCTCTGCCGGACTCAGAGGGCTTCCTCCCTTTCGGGCAATTCCGTTTGTGTCTTACTTCGTGGAGGAGGAATGAGGGCGCCCAGAGATATTCTGACATGAAATGCCTATCGACAGAGGATCTGGAGGAGCTGGTTTGTCAGTGGAAGGAGCCAAAAAGCCTGCATTCCTAAGGTCTCTCTGAGAACTGCCAGACACTCTGCCGTCATAGGCCTAAGAATTGGAAATTGTGACGGCAAGGCAACACCTGGAATCCTAGGAGGCAGTGGAAGTGCGGCTCTCAAACTGGATGGAAGAAGCTTCCAAGCATAGTGTTCTTTCATGTCCCAAAGAGAACCCGCGTGTCTGAGGCTGCTAGCGTTGTGGCTGGAGAGAACTGGCATCCCCGTGGGCCTGTCGGCTCATTTCCTCTTTCTGACCCTCGAAGGAAAGTCTTCCAAAAAGCCTTTGGGACCCGCTTAGAGAGAACAGCTGCGAAGCTGATGCACAGAACATCGACATAGAGACTAGCCCTGGGTCCCAAGCATCCACCTTTCTCTGGAGGGTACGTACCCCACCCGGGGATTCAAGCAGGGAGTTTGCCTTGTACAACTTAGGCAGGAAACTGGGAGGAGATGGAGGGCCACTCTACCTGCGCTCACACCACGTGGCCCGGAGAAGTTATCACGCAGCAGAATTCAACACCCTCCCACTACACGTGTGTAGCCAAAAGAGGCGCTGGGCAGTGGGTGTTCTCAGCCCAAGAGCAGTCCTTGTTCTGGGCCGCACCTGCTCTGCGGTTCAAAGGGTCTCTGAGTCTGCTCCTTTGGAGGCATTTCAGAGCTGACGCTATCCCTGGGCTGCCGAAGCAAAGAGGCATAGCGGCCTTTCACACTGAAGGCATGGGCTTGTTTCCCATTCAGCGAGTGTATGTGGGCCCTCCCAGGCTGGAGGCGCGTTAGCTGACACCCTTTGCGCTGTGCCCCTGGAAAATCCAAGTGGCTGTACCCGATGTGGGCTGCCTGGTGAAACAACTTGCAGTCACCAGCACCCTGAGTACCCTTCCTGCAGTGTGAGTCCTAGCTAGGTAAACTCGGCCTTCGGAGGCTAGAGGGGAGCAAACATGTTCAACTTGTGGGGAAAGTCTTTGACCGATGACCGATTTGCTTGTGCTTGGGCGAGGGTTAGGCAGGAACTTTCCAACACAGGGTTTTTGCCTCACCGTAAGCCGTCCCTTTGGGCTGAAGCAGGCGGCGGGTCTGTCTGTATCACAGTCTGGGAAGGAGGGCCTCAGGTGAGTCTGCCCACTGACTGCCCTCCATCATAGCCAGCTGAGAAAATATGGCAAGGCTGATGGAACCCACTGACAGCGAAATGTTTCTCTTCAGAAGAGGAGATTTTGCTACCAAACGTCAGCAGCTCCTCAGAGTGCTGTTCTGGTGTAGACTGGGGCGAGCTCCCACGGTCCGAAGATTACGAACGGCTCTTTTCCAGTTGCTTCATCCGAGAGAGAGCCAGAAGGGCTGATCTCAACAAACAGGGCTGCACCCCGTGAGTGCTTCGGGCAGGGCAGTCCTGAGCCAGTGTGCCACCTAAGGAATGAAAGCCAAGTTTCCTAGCCACAGGAAAGCAGACCGAGGCCTGCTGTTTTCTCTAGGCGATTGACGTGAGCTTGAGGGTGAGGCCTATACTACATTGTGGAAAAGCTCGGGGTCACGGCTGTCTTTCTCCCTCTCTCGGTCCCATGCCCTGGGCTCAGCCATGGGGGAATGCTGAGGGGGAGAGACTGCCTCTCTGCCGGACTCAGAGGGCTTCCTCCCTTTCGGGCAATTCCGTTTGTGTCTTACTTCGTGGAGGAGGAATGAGGGCGCCCAGAGATATTCTGACATGAAATGCCTATCGACAGAGGATCTGGAGGAGCTGGTTTGTCAGTGGAAGGAGCCAAAAAGCCTGCATTCCTAAGGTCTCTCTGAGAACTGCCAGACACTCTGCCGTCATAGGCCTAAGAATTGGAAATTGTGACGGCAAGGCAACACCTGGAATCCTAGGAGGCAGTGGAAGTGCGGCTCTCAAACTGGATGGAAGAAGCTTCCAAGCATAGTGTTCTTTCATGTCCCAAAGAGAACCCGCGTGTCTGAGGCTGCTAGCGTTGTGGCTGGAGAGAACTGGCATCCCCGTGGGCTTGTCGGCTCATTTCCTCTTTCTGACCCTCGAAGGAAAGTCTTCCAAAAAGCCTTTGGGACCCGCTTAGAGAGAACAGCTGCGAAGCTGATGCACAGAACATCGACATAGAGACTAGCCCTGGGTCCCAAGCATCCACCTTTCTCTGGAGGGTACGTACCCCACCCGGGGATTCAAGCAGGGAGTTTGCCTTGTACAACTTAGGCAGGAAACTGGGAGGAGATGGAGGGCCACTCTACCTGCGCTCACACCACGTGGCCCGGAGAAGTTATCACGCAGCAGAATTCAACACCCTCGCACTACACGTGTGTAGCCAAAAGAGGCGCTGGGCAGTGGGTGTTCTCAGCCCAAGAGCAGTCCTTGTTCTGGGCCGCACCTGCTCTGCGGTTCAAAGGGTCTCTGAGTCTGCTCCTTTGGAGGCATTTCAGAGCTGACGCTATCCCTGGGCTGCCGAAGCAAAGAGGCATAGCGGCCTTTCACACTGAAGGCATGGGCTTGTTTCCCATTCAGCGAGTGTATGTGGCCCCTCCCAGGCTGGAGGCGCGTTAGCTGACACCCTTTGCGCTGTGCCCCTGGAAAATCCAAGTGGCTGTACCCGATGTGGGCTGCCTGGTGAAACAACTTGCAGTCACCAGCACCCTGAGTACCCTTCCTGCAGTGTGAGTCCTAGCTAGGTAAACTCGGCCTTCGGAGGCTAGAGGGGAGCAAACATGTTCAACTTGTGGGGAAAGTCTTTGACCGATGACCGATTTGCTTGTGCTTGGGCGAGGGTTAGGCAGGAACTTTCCAACACAGGGTTTTTGCCTCACCGTAAGCCGTCCCTTTGGGCTGAAGCAGGCGGCGGGTCTGTCTGTATCACAGTCTGGGAAGGAGGGCCTCAGGTGAGTCTGCCCACTGACTGCCCTCCATCATAGCCAGCTGAGAAAATATGGCAAGGCTGATGGAACCCACTGACAGCGAAATGTTTCTCTTCAGAAGAGGAGATTTTGCTACCAAACGTCAGCAGCTCCTCAGAGTGCTGTTCTGGTGTAGACTGGGGCGAGCTCCCACGGTCCGAAGATTACGAACGGCTCTTTTCCAGTTGCTTCATCCGAGAGAGAGCCAGAAGGGCTGATCTCAACAAATAGGGCTGCACCCCGTGAGTGCTTCGGGCAGGGCAGTCCTGAGCCAGTGTGCCACCTAAGGAATGAAAGCCAAGTTTCCTAGCCACAGGAAAGCAGACCGAGGCCTGCTGTTTTCTCTAGGCGATTGACGTGAGCTTGAGGGTGAGGCCTATACTACATTGTGGAAAAGCTCGGGGTCACGGCTGTCTTTCTCCCTCTCTCGGTCCCATGCCCTGGGCTCAGCCATGGGGGAGTGCTGAGGGGGAGAGACTGCCTCTCTGCCGGACTCAGAGGGCTTCCTCCCTTTCGGGCAATTCCGTTTGTGTCTTACTTCGTGGAGGAGGAATGAGGGCGCCCAGAGATATTCTGACATGAAATGCCTATCGACAGAGGATCTGGAGGAGCTGGTTTGTCAGTGGAAGGAGCCAAAAAGCCTGCATTCCTAAGGTCTCTCTGAGAACTGCCAGACACTCTGCCGTCATAGGCCTAAGAATTGGAAATTGTGACGGCAAGGCAACACCTGGAATCCTAGGAGGCAGTGGAAGTGCGGCTCTCAAACTGGATGGAAGAAGCTTCCAAGCATAGTGTTCTTTCATGTCCCAAAGAGAACCCGCGTGTCTGAGGCTGCTAGCGTTGTGGCTGGAGAGAACTGGCATCCCCGTGGGCCTGTCGGCTCATTTCCTCTTTCTGACCCTCGAAGGAAAGTCTTCCAAAAAGCCTTTGGGACCCGCTTAGAGAGAACAGCTGCGAAGCTGATGCACAGAACATCGACATAGAGACTAGCCCTGGGTCCCAAGCATCCACCTTTCTCTGGAGGGTACGTACCCCACCCGGGGATTCAAGCAGGGAGTTTGCCTTGTACAACTTAGGCAGGAAACTGGGAGGAGATGGAGGGCCACTCTACCTGCGCTCACACCACGTGGCCCGGAGAAGTTATCACGCAGCAGAATTCAACACCCTCCCACTACACGTGTGTAGCCAAAAGAGGCGCTGGGCAGTGGGTGTTCTCAGCCCAAGAGCAGTCCTTGTTCTGGGCCGCACCTGCTCTGCGGTTCAAAGGGTCTCTGAGTCTGCTCCTTTGGAGGCATTTCAGAGCTGACGCTATCCCTGGGCTGCCGAAGCAAAGAGGCATAGCGGCCTTTCACACTGAAGGCATGGGCTTGTTTCCCATTCAGCGAGTGTATGTGGGCCCTCCCAGGCTGGAGGCGCGTTAGCTGACACCCTTTGCGCTGTGCCCCTGGAAAATCCAAGTGGCTGTACCCGATGTGGGCTGCCTGGTGAAACAACTTGCAGTCACCAGCACCCTGAGTACCCTTCCTGCAGTGTGAGTCCTAGCTAGGTAAACTCGGCCTTCGGAGGCTAGAGGGGAGCAAACATGTTCAACTTGTGGGGAAAGTCTTTGACCGATGACCGATTTGCTTGTGCTTGGGCGAGGGTTAGGCAGGAACTTTCCAACACAGGGTTTTTGCCTCACCGTAAGCCGTCCCTTTGGGCTGAAGCAGGCGGCGGGTCTGTCTGTATCACAGTCTGGGAAGGAGGGCCTCAGGTGAGTCTGCCCACTGACTGCCCTCCATCATAGCCAGCTGAGAAAATATGGCAAGGCTGATGGAACCCACTGACAGCGAAATGTTTCTCTTCAGAAGAGGAGATTTTGCTACCAAACGTCAGCAGCTCCTCAGAGTGCTGTTCTGGTGTAGACTGGGGCGAGCTCCCACGGTCCGAAGATTACGAACGGCTCTTTTCCAGTTGCTTCATCCGAGAGAGAGCCAGAAGGGCTGATCTCAACAAACAGGGCTGCACCCCGTGAGTGCTTCGGGCAGGGCAGTCCTGAGCCAGTGTGCCACCTAAGGAATGAAAGCCAAGTTTCCTAGCCACAGGAAAGCAGACCGAGGCCTGCTGTTTTCTCTAGGCGATTGACGTGAGCTTGAGGGTGAGGCCTATACTACATTGTGGAAAAGCTCGGGGTCACGGCTGTCTTTCTCCCTCTCTCGGTCCCATGCCCTGGGCTCAGCCATGGGGGAATGCTGAGGGGGAGAGACTGCCTCTCTGCCGGACTCAGAGGGCTTCGTCCCTTTCGGGCAATTCCGTTTGTGTCTTACTTCGTGGAGGAGGAATGAGGGCGCCCAGAGATATTCTGACATGAAATGCCTATCGACAGAGGATCTGGAGGAGCTGGTTTGTCAGTGGAAGGAGCCAAAAAGCCTGCATTCCTAAGGTCTCTCTGAGAACTGCCAGACACTCTGCCGTCATAGGCCTAAGAATTGGAAATTGTGACGGCAAGGCAACACCTGGAATCCTAGGAGGCAGTGGAAGTGCGGCTCTCAAACTGGATGGAAGAAGCTTCCAAGCATAGTGTTCTTTCATGTCCCAAAGAGAACCCGCGTGTCTGAGGCTGCTAGCGTTGTGGCTGGAGAGAACTGGCATCCCCGTGGGCCTGTCGGCTCATTTCCTCTTTCTGACCCTCGAAGGAAAGTCTTCCAAAAAGCCTTTGGGACCCGCTTAGAGAGAACAGCTGCGAAGCTGATGCACAGAACATCGACATAGAGACTAGCCCTGGGTCCCAAGCATCCACCTTTCTCTGGAGGGTACGTACCCCACCCGGGGATTCAAGCAGGGAGTTTGCCTTGTACAACTTAGGCAGGAAACTGGGAGGAGATGGAGGGCCACTCTACCTGCGCTCACACCACGTGGCCCGGAGAAGTTATCACGCAGCAGAATTCAACACCCTCCCACTACACGTGTGTAGCCAAAAGAGGCGCTGGGCAGTGGGTGTTCTCAGCCCAAGAGCAGTCCTTGTTCTGGGCCGCACCTGCTCTGCGGTTCAAAGGGTCTCTGAGTCTGCTCCTTTGGAGGCATTTCAGAGCTGACGCTATCCCTGGGCTGCCGAAGCAAAGAGGCATAGCGGCCTTTCACACTGAAGGCATGGGCTTGTTTCCCATTCAGCGAGTGTATGTGGGCCCTCCCAGGCTGGAGGCGCGTTAGCTGACACCCTTTGCGCTGTGCCCCTGGAAAATCCAAGTGGCTGTACCCGATGTGGGCTGCCTGGTGAAACAACTTGCAGTCACCAGCACCCTGAGTACCCTTCCTGCAGTGTGAGTCCTAGCTAGGTAAACTCGGCCTTCGGAGGCTAGAGGGGAGCAAACATGTTCAACTTGTGGGGAAAGTCTTTGACCGATGACCGATTTGCTTGTGCTTGGGCGAGGGTTAGGCAGGAACTTTCCAACACAGGGTTTTTGCCTCACCGTAAGCCGTCCCTTTGGGCTGAAGCAGGCGGCGGGTCTGTCTGTATCACAGTCTGGGAAGGAGGGCCTCAGGTGAGTCTGCCCACTGACTGCCCTCCATCATAGCCAGCTGAGAAAATATGGCAAGGCTGATGGAACCCACTGACAGCGAAATGTTTCTCTTCAGAAGAGGAGATTTTGCTACCAAACGTCAGCAGCTCCTCAGAGTGCTGTTCTGGTGTAGACTGGGGCGAGCTCCCACGGTCCGAAGATTACGAACGGCTCTTTTCCAGTTGCTTCATCCGAGAGAGAGCCAGAAGGGCTGATCTCAACAAACAGGGCTGCACCCCGTGAGTGCTTCGGGCAGGGCAGTCCTGAGCCAGTGTGCCACCTAAGGAATGAAAGCCAAGTTTCCTAGCCACAGGAAAGCAGACCGAGGCCTGCTGTTTTCTCTAGGCGATTGACGTGAGCTTGAGGGTGAGGCCTATACTACATTGTGGAAAAGCTCGGGGTCACGGCTGTCTTTCTCCCTCTCTCGGTCCCATGCCCTGGGCTCAGCCATGGGGGAATGCTGAGGGGGAGAGACTGCCTCTCTGCCGGACTCAGAGGGCTTCCTCCCTTTCGGGCAATTCCGTTTGTGTCTTACTTCGTGGAGGAGGAATGAGGGCGCCCAGAGATATTCTGACATGAAATGCCTATCGACAGAGGATCTGGAGGAGCTGGTTTGTCAGTGGAAGGAGCCAAAAAGCCTGCATTCCTAAGGTCTCTCTGAGAACTGCCAGACACTCTGCCGTCATAGGCCTAAGAATTGGAAATTGTGACGGCAAGGCAACACCTGGAATCCTAGGAGGCAGTGGAAGTGCGGCTCTCAAACTGGATGGAAGAAGCTTCCAAGCATAGTGTTCTTTCATGTCCCAAAGAGAACCCGCGTGTCTGAGGCTGCTAGCGTTGTGGCTGGAGAGAACTGGCATCCCCGTGGGCTTGTCGGCTCATTTCCTCTTTCTGACCCTCGAAGGAAAGTCTTCCAAAAAGCCTTTGGGACCCGCTTAGAGAGAACAGCTGCGAAGCTGATGCACAGAACATCGACATAGAGACTAGCCCTGGGTCCCAAGCATCCACCTTTCTCTGGAGGGTACGTACCCCACCCGGGGATTCAAGCAGGGAGTTTGCCTTGTACAACTTAGGCAGGAAACTGGGAGGAGATGGAGGGCCACTCTACCTGCGCTCACACCACGTGGCCCGGAGAAGTTATCACGCAGCAGAATTCAACACCCTCGCACTACACGTGTGTAGCCAAAAGAGGCGCTGGGCAGTGGGTGTTCTCAGCCCAAGAGCAGTCCTTGTTCTGGGCCGCACCTGCTCTGCGGTTCAAAGGGTCTCTGAGTCTGCTCCTTTGGAGGCATTTCAGAGCTGACGCTATCCCTGGGCTGCCGAAGCAAAGAGGCATAGCGGCCTTTCACACTGAAGGCATGGGCTTGTTTCCCATTCAGCGAGTGTATGTGGCCCCTCCCAGGCTGGAGGCGCGTTAGCTGACACCCTTTGCGCTGTGCCCCTGGAAAATCCAAGTGGCTGTACCCGATGTGGGCTGCCTGGTGAAACAACTTGCAGTCACCAGCACCCTGAGTACCCTTCCTGCAGTGTGAGTCCTAGCTAGGTAAACTCGGCCTTCGGAGGCTAGAGGGGAGCAAACATGTTCAACTTGTGGGGAAAGTCTTTGACCGATGACCGATTTGCTTGTGCTTGGGCGAGGGTTAGGCAGGAACTTTCCAACACAGGGTTTTTGCCTCACCGTAAGCCGTCCCTTTGGGCTGAAGCAGGCGGCGGGTCTGTCTGTATCACAGTCTGGGAAGGAGGGCCTCAGGTGAGTCTGCCCACTGACTGCCCTCCATCATAGCCAGCTGAGAAAATATGGCAAGGCTGATGGAACCCACTGACAGCGAAATGTTTCTCTTCAGAAGAGGAGATTTTGCTACCAAACGTCAGCAGCTCCTCAGAGTGCTGTTCTGGTGTAGACTGGGGCGAGCTCCCACGGTCCGAAGATTACGAACGGCTCTTTTCCAGTTGCTTCATCCGAGAGAGAGCCAGAAGGGCTGATCTCAACAAACAGGCTGCACCCCGTGAGTGCTTCGGGCAGGGCAGTCCTGAGCCAGTGTGCCACCTAAGGAATGAAAGCCAAGTTTCCTAGCCACAGGAAAGCAGACCGAGGCCTGCTGTTTTCTCTAGGCGATTGACGTGAGCTTGAGGGTGAGGCCTATACTACATTGTGGAAAAGCTCGGGTCACGGCTGTCTTTCTCCCTCTCTCGGTCCCATGCCCTGGGCTCAGCCATGGGGGAATGCTGAGGGGGAGAGACTGCCTCTCTGCCGGACTCAGAGGGCTTCCTCCCTTTCGGGCAATTCCGTTTGTGTCTTACTTCGTGGAGGAGGAATGAGGGCGCCCAGAGATATTCTGACATGAAATGCCTATCGACAGAGGATCTGGAGGAGCTGGTTTGTCAGTGGAAGGAGCCAAAAAGCCTGCATTCCTAAGGTCTCTCTGAGAACTGCCAGACACTCTGCCGTCATAGGCCTAAGAATTGGAAATTGTGACGGCAAGGCAACACCTGGAATCCTAGGAGGCAGTGGAAGTGCGGCTCTCAAACTGGATGGAAGAAGCTTCCAAGCATAGTGTTCTTTCATGTCCCAAAGAGAACCCGCGTGTCTGAGGCTGCTAGCGTTGTGGCTGGAGAGAACTGGCATCCCCGTGGGCCTGTCGGCTCATTTCCTCTTTCTGACCCTCGAAGGAAAGTCTTCCAAAAAGCCTTTGGGACCCGCTTAGAGAGAACAGCTGCGAAGCTGATGCACAGAACATCGACATAGAGACTAGCCCTGGGTCCCAAGCATCCACCTTTCTCTGGAGGGTACGTACCCCACCCGGGGATTCAAGCAGGGAGTTTGCCTTGTACAACTTAGGCAGGAAACTGGGAGGAGATGGAGGGCCACTCTACCTGCGCTCAACACCACGTGGCCCGGAGAAGTTATCACGCAGCAGAATTCAACACCCTCCCACTACACGTGTGTAGCCAAAAGAGGCGCTGGGCAGTGGGTGTTCTCAGCCCAAGAGCAGTCCTTGTTCTGGGCCGCACCTGCTCTGCGGTTCAAAGGGTCTCTGAGTCTGCTCCTTTGGAGGCATTTCAGAGCTGACGCTATCCCTGGGCTGCCGAAGCAAAGAGGCATAGCGGCCTTTCACACTGAAGGCATGGGCTTGTTTCCCATTCAGCGAGTGTATGTGGCCCCTCCCAGGCTGGAGGCGCGTTAGCTGACACCCTTTGCGCTGTGCCCCTGGAAAATCCAAGTGGCTGTACCCGATGTGGGCTGCCTGGTGAAACAACTTGCAGTCACCAGCACCCTGAGTACCCTTCCTGCAGTGTGAGTCCTAGCTAGGTAAACTCGGCCTTCGGAGGCTAGAGGGGAGCAAACATGTTCAACTTGTGGGGAAAGTCTTTGACCGATGACCGATTTGCTTGTGCTTGGGCGAGGGTTAGGCAGGAACTTTCCAACACAGGGTTTTTGCCTCACCGTAAGCCGTCCCTTTGGGCTGAAGCAGGCGGCGGGTCTGTCTGTATCACAGTCTGGGAAGGAGGGCCTCAGGTGAGTCTGCCCACTGACTGCCCTCCATCATAGCCAGCTGAGAAAATATGGCAAGGCTGATGGAACCCACTGACAGCGAAATGTTTCTCTTCAGAAGAGGAGATTTTGCTACCAAACGTCAGCAGCTCCTCAGAGTGCTGTTCTGGTGTAGACTGGGGCGAGCTCCCACGGTCCGAAGATTACGAACGGCTCTTTTCCAGTTGCTTCATCCGAGAGAGAGCCAGAAGGGCTGATCTCAACAAATAGGGCTGCACCCCGTGAGTGCTTCGGGCAGGGCAGTCCTGAGCCAGTGTGCCACCTAAGGAATGAAAGCCAAGTTTCCTAGCCACAGGAAAGCAGACCGAGGCCTGCTGTTTTCTCTAGGCGATTGACGTGAGCTTGAGGGTGAGGCCTATACTACATTGTGGAAAAGCTCGGGGTCACGGCTGTCTTTCTCCCTCTCTCGGTCCCATGCCCTGGGCTCAGCCATGGGGGAATGCTGAGGGGGAGAGACTGCCTCTCTGCCGGACTCAGAGGGCTTCCTCCCTTCGGGCAATTCCGTTTGTGTCTTACTTCGTGGAGGAGGAATGAGGGCGCCCAGAGATATTCTGACATGAAATGCCTATCGACAGAGGATCTGGAGGAGCTGGTTTGTCAGTGAAGGAGCCAAAAAGCCTGCATTCCTAAGGTCTCTCTGAGAACTGCCAGACACTCTGCCGTCATAGGCCTAAGAATTGGAAATTGTGACGGCAAGGCAACACCTGGAATCCTAGGAGGCAGTGGAAGTGCGGCTCTCAAACTGGATGGAAGAAGCTTCCAAGCATAGTGTTCTTTCATGTCCCAAAGAGAACCCGCGTGTCTGAGGCTGCTAGCGTTGTGGCTGGAGAGAACTGGCATCCCCGTGGGCCTGTCGGCTCATTTCCTCTTTCTGACCCTCGAAGGAAAGTCTTCCAAAAGCCTTTGGGACCCGCTTAGAGAGAAACAGCTGCGAAGCTGATGCACAGAACATCGACATAGAGACTAGCCCTGGGTCCCAAGCATCCACCTTTCTCTGGAGGGTACGTACCCCACCCGGGGATTCAAGCAGGGAGTTTGCCTTGTACAACTTAGGCAGGAAACTGGGAGGAGATGGAGGGCCACTCTACCTGCGCTCACACCACGTGGCCCGGAGAAGTTATCACGCAGCAGAATTCAACACCCTCGCACTACACGTGTGTAGCCAAAAGAGGCGCTGGGCAGTGGGTGTTCTCAGCCCAAGAGCAGTCCTTGTTCTGGGCCGCACCTGCTCTGCGGTTCAAAGGGTCTCTGAGTCTGCTCCTTTGGAGGCATTTCAGAGCTGACGCTATCCCTGGGCTGCCGAAGCAAAGAGGCATAGCGGCCTTTCACACTGAAGGCATGGGCTTGTTTCCCATTCAGCGAGTGTATGTGGCCCCTCCCAGGCTGGAGGCGCGTTAGCTGACACCCTTTGCGCTGTGCCCCTGGAAAATCCAAGTGGCTGTACCCGATGTGGGCTGCCTGGTGAAACAACTTGCAGTCACCAGCACCCTGAGTACCCTTCCTGCAGTGTGAGTCCTAGCTAGGTAAACTCGGCCTTCGGAGGCTAGAGGGGAGCAAACATGTTCAACTTGTGGGGAAAGTCTTTGACCGATGACCGATTTGCTTGTGCTTGGGCGAGGGTTAGGCAGGAACTTTCCAACACAGGGTTTTTTGCCTCACCGTAAGCCGTCCCTTTGGGCTGAAGCAGGCGGCGGGTCTGTCTGTATCACAGTCTGGGAAGGAGGGCCTCAGGTGAGTCTGCCCACTGACTGCCCTCCATCATAGCCAGCTGAGAAAATATGGCAAGGCTGATGGAACCCACTGACAGCGAAATGTTTCTCTTCAGAAGAGGAGATTTTGCTACCAAACGTCAGCAGCTCCTCAGAGTGCTGTTCTGGTGTAGACTGGGGCGAGCTCCCACGGTCCGAAGATTACGAACGGCCTCATTTCCAGTTGCTTCATCCGAGAGAGAGCCAGAAGGGCTGATCTCAACAAATAGGGCTGCACCCCGTGAGTGCTTCGGGCAGGGCAGTCCTGAGCCAGTGTGCCACCTAAGGAATGAAAGCCAAGTTTCCTAGCCACAGGAAAGCAGACCGAGGCCTGCTGTTTTCTCTAGGCGATTGACGTGAGCTTGAGGGTGAGGCCTATACTACATTGTGGAAAAGCTCGGGGTCACGGCTGTCTTTCTCCCTCTCTCGGTCCATGCCCTGGGCTCAGCCATGGGGAATGCTGAGGGGAGAGACTGCCTCTCTGCCGGACTCAGAGGGCTTCCTCCCTTTCGGGCAATTCCGTTTGTGTCTTACTTCGTGGAGGAGGAATGAGGGCGCCCAGAGATATTCTGACATGAAATGCCTATCGACAGAGGATCTGGAGGAGCTGGTTTGTCAGTGGAAGGAGCCAAAAAGCCTGCATTCCTAAGGTCTCTCTGAGAACTGCCAGACACTCTGCCGTCATAGGCCTAAGAATTGGAAATTGTGACGGCAAGGCAACACCTGGAATCCTAGGAGGCAGTGGAAGTGCGGCTCTCAAACTGGATGGAAGAAGCTTCCAAGCATAGTGTTCTTTCATGTCCCAAAGAGAACCCGCGTGTCTGAGGCTGCTAGCGTTGTGGCTGGAGAGAACTGGCATCCCCGTGGGCCTGTCGGCTCATTTCCTCTTTCTGACCCTCGAAGGAAAGTCTTCCAAAAAGCCTTTGGGACCCGCTTAGAGAGAACAGCTGCGAAGCTGATGCACAGAACATCGACATAGAGACTAGCCCTGGGTCCCAAGCATCCACCTTTCTCTGGAGGGTACGTACCCCACCCGGGGATTCAAGCAGGGAGTTTGCCTTGTACAACTTAGGCAGGAAACTGGGAGGAGATGGAGGGCCACTCTACCTGCGCTCACACCACGTGGCCCGGAGAAGTTATCACGCAGCAGAATTCAACACCCTCCCACTACACGTGTGTAGCCAAAAGAGGCGCTGGGCAGTGGGTGTTCTCAGCCCAAGAGCAGTCCTTGTTCTGGGCCGCACCTGCTCTGCGGTTCAAAGGGTCTCTGAGTCTGCTCCTTTGGAGGCATTTCAGAGCTGACGCTATCCCTGGGCTGCCGAAGCAAAGAGGCATAGCGGCTTTCACACTGAAGGCATGGCTTGTTTCCCATTCAGAGAGTGTATGTGGGCCCTCCCAGGCTGGAGGCGCGTTAGCTGACACCCTTTGCGCTGTGCCCCTGGAAAATCCAAGTGGCTGTACCCGATGTGGGCTGCCTGGTGAAACAACTTGCAGTCACCAGCACCCTGAGTACCCTTCCTGCAGTGTGAGTCCTAGCTAGGTAAACTCGGCCTTCGGAGGCTAGAGGGGAGCAAACATGTTCAACTTGTGGGGAAAGTCTTTGACCGATGACCGATTTGCTTGTGCTTGGGCGAGGGTTAGGCAGGAACTTTCCAACACAGGGTTTTTGCCTCACCGTAAGCCGTCCCTTTGGGCTGAAGCAGGCGGCGGGTCTGTCTGTATCACAGTCTGGGAAGGAGGGCCTCAGGTGAGTCTGCCCACTGACTGCCCTCCATCATAGCCAGCTGAGAAAATATGCAAGGCTGATGGAACCCACTGACAGCGAAATGTTTCTGTTCAGAAGAGGAGATTTTGCTACCAAACGTCAGCAGGCTCCTCAGAGTGCTGTTCTGGTGTAGACTGGGGCGAGCTCCCACGGTCCGAAGATTACGAACGGCTCTTTTCCAGTTGCTTCATCCGAGAGAGAGCCAGAAGGGCTGATCTCAACAAATAGGGCTGCACCCCGTGAGTGCTTCGGGCAGGGCAGTCCTGAGCCAGTGTGCCACCTAAGGAATGAAAGCCAAGTTTCCTAGCCACAGGAAAGCAGACCGAGGCCTGCTGTTTTCTCTAGGCGATTGACGTGAGCTTGAGGGTGAGGCCTATACTACATTGTGGAAAAGCTCGGGGTCACGGCTGTCTTTCTCCCTCTCTCGGTCCCATGCCCTGGGCTCAGCCATGGGGGAATGCTGAGGGGGAGAGACTGCCTCTCTGCCGGACTCAGAGGGCTTCCTCCCTTTCGGGCAATTCCGTTTGTGTCTTACTTCGTGGAGGAGGAATGAGGGCGCCCAGAGATATTCTGACATGAAATGCCTATCGACAGAGGATCTGGAGGAGCTGGTTTGTCAGTGGAAGGAGCCAAAAAGCCTGCATTCCTAAGGTCTCTCTGAGAACTGCCAGACACTCTGCCGTCATAGGCCTAAGATTTGGAAATTGTGACGGCAAGGCAACACCTGGAATCCTAGGAGGCAGTGGAAGTGCGGCTCTCAAACTGGATGGAAGAAGCTTCCAAGCATAGGGTTCTTTCATGTCCCAAAGAGAACCCGCGTGTCTGAGGCTGCTAGCGTTGTGGCTGGAGAGAACTGGCATCCCCGTGGGCCTGTCGGCTCATTTCCTCTTTCTGACCCTCGAAGGAAAGTCTTCCAAAAAGCCTTTGGGACCCGCTTAGAGAGAACAGCTGCGAAGCTGATGCACAGAACATCGACATAGAGACTAGCCCTGGGTCCCAAGCATCCACCTTTCTCTGGAGGGTACGTACCCCACCCGGGGATTCAAGCAGGGAGTTTGCCTTGTACAACTTAGGCAGGAAACTGGGAGGAGATGGAGGGCCACTCTACCTGCGCTCACACCACGTGGCCCGGAGAAGTTATCACGCAGCAGAATTCAACACCCTCGCACTACACGTGTGTAGCCAAAAGAGGCGCTGGGCAGTGGGTGTTCTCAGCCCAAGAGCAGTCCTTGTTCTGGGCCGCACCTGCTCTGCGGTTCAAAGGGTCTCTGAGTCTGCTCCTTTGGAGGCATTTCAGAGCTGACGCTATCCCTGGGCTGCCGAAGCAAAGAGGCATAGCGGCCTTTCACACTGAAGGCATGGGCTTGTTTCCCATTCAGCGAGTGTATGTGGCCCCTCCCAGGCTGGAGGCGCGTTAGCTGACACCCTTTGCGCTGTGCCCCTGGAAAATCCAAGTGGCTGTACCCGATGTGGGCTGCCTGGTGAAACAACTTGCAGTCACCAGCACCCTGAGTACCCTTCCTGCAGTGTGAGTCCTAGCTAGGTAAACTCGGCCTTCGGAGGCTAGAGGGGAGCAAACATGTTCAACTTGTGGGGAAAGTCTTTGACCGATGACCGATTTGCTTGTGCTTGGGCGAGGGTTAGGCAGGAACTTTCCAACACAGGGTTTTTGCCTCACCGTAAGCCGTCCCTTTGGGCTGAAGCAGGCGGCGGGTCTGTCTGTATCACAGTCTGGGAAGGAGGGCCTCAGGTGAGTCTGCCCACTGACTGCCCTCCATCATAGCCAGCTGAGAAAATATGGCAAGGCTGATGGAACCCACTGACAGCGAAATGTTTCTCTTCAGAAGAGGAGATTTTGCTACCAAACGTCAGCAGCTCCTCAGAGTGCTGTTCTGGTGTAGACTGGGGCGAGCTCCCACGGTCCGAAGATTACGAACGGCTCTTTTCCAGTTGCTTCATCCGAGAGAGAGCCAGAAGGGCTGATCTCAACAAATAGGGCTGCACCCCGTGAGTGCTTCGGGCAGGGCAGTCCTGAGCCAGTGTGCCACCTAAGGAATGAAAGCCAAGTTTCCTAGCCACAGGAAAGCAGACCGAGGCCTGCTGTTTTCTCTAGGCGATTGACGTGAGCTTGAGGGTGAGGCCTATACTACATTGTGGAAAAGCTCGGGGTCACGGCTGTCTTTCTCCCTCTCTCGGTCCCATGCCCTGGGCTCAGCCATGGGGGAATGCTGAGGGGGAGAGACTGCCTCTCTGCCGGACTCAGAGGGCTTCCTCCCTTTCGGGCAATTCCGTTTGTGTCTTACTTCGTGGAGGAGGAATGAGGGCGCCCAGAGATATTCTGACATGAAATGCCTATCGACAGAGGATCTGGAGGAGCTGGTTTGTCAGTGGAAGGAGCCAAAAAGCCTGCATTCCTAAGGTCTCTCTGAGAACTGCCAGACACTCTGCCGTCATAGGCCTAAGATTTGGAAATTGTGACGGCAAGGCAACACCTGGAATCCTAGGAGGCAGTGGAAGTGCGGCTCTCAAACTGGATGGAAGAAGCTTCCAAGCATAGGGTTCTTTCATGTCCCAAAGAGAACCCGCGTGTCTGAGGCTGCTAGCCTTGTGGCTGGAGAGAACTGGCATCCCCGTGGGCCTGTCGGCTCATTTCCTCTTTCTGACCCTCGAAGGAAAGTCTTCCAAAAAGCCTTTGGGACCCGCTTAGAGAGAACAGCTGCGAAGCTGATGCACAGAACATCGACATAGAGACTAGCCCTGGGTCCCAAGCATCCACCTTTCTCTGGAGGGTACGTACCCCACCCGGGGATTCAAGCAGGGAGTTTGCCTTGTACAACTTAGGCAGGAAACTGGGAGGAGATGGAGGGCCACTCTACCTGCGCTCACACCACGTGGCCCGGAGAAGTTATCACGCAGCAGAATTCAACACCCTCCCACTACACGTGTGTAGCCAAAAGAGGCGCTGGGCAGTGGGTGTTCTCAGCCCAAGAGCAGTCCTTGTTCTGGGCCGCACCTGCTCTGCGGTTCAAAGGGTCTCTGAGTCTGCTCCTTTGGAGGCATTTCAGAGCTGACGCTATCCCTGGGCTGCCGAAGCAAAGAGGCATAGCGGCCTTTCACACTGAAGGCATGGGCTTGTTTCCCATTCAGCGAGTGTATGTGGGCCCTCCCAGGCTGGAGGCGCGTTAGCTGACACCCTTTGCGCTGTGCCCCTGGAAAATCCAAGTGGCTGTACCCGATGTGGGCTGCCTGGTGAAACAACTTGCAGTCACCAGCACCCTGAGTACCCTTCCTGCAGTGTGAGTCCTAGCTAGGTAAACTCGGCCTTCGGAGGCTAGAGGGGAGCAAACATGTTCAACTTGTGGGGAAAGTCTTTGACCGATGACCGATTTGCTTGTGCTTGGGCGAGGGTTAGGCAGGAACTTTCCAACACAGGGTTTTTGCCTCACCGTAAGCCGTCCCTTTGGGCTGAAGCAGGCGGCGGGTCTGTCTGTATCACAGTCTGGGAAGGAGGGCCTCAGGTGAGTCTGCCCACTGACTGCCCTCCATCATAGGCAGCTGAGAAAATATGGCAAGGCTGATGGAACCCACTGACAGCGAAATGTTTCTCTTCAGAAGAGGAGATTTTGCTACCAAACGTCAGCAGCTCCTCAGAGTGCTGTTCTGGTGTAGACTGGGGCGAGCTCCCACGGTCCGAAGATTACGAACGGCTCTTTTCCAGTTGCTTCATCCGAGAGAGAGCCAGAAGGGCTGATCTCAACAAATAGGGCTGCACCCCGTGAGTGCTTCGGGCAGGGCAGTCCTGAGCCAGTGTGCCACCTAAGGAATGAAAGCCAAGTTTCCTAGCCACAGGAAAGCAGACCGAGGCCTGCTGTTTTCTCTAGGCGATTGACGTGAGCTTGAGGGTGAGGCCTATACTACATTGTGGAAAAGCTCGGGGTCACGGCTGTCTTTCTCCCTCTCTCGGTCCCATGCCCTGGGCTCAGCCATGGGGGAATGCTGAGGGGGAGAGACTGCCTCTCTGCCGGACTCAGAGGGCTTCCTCCCTTTCGGGCAATTCCGTTTGTGTCTTACTTCGTGGAGGAGGAATGAGGGCGCCCAGAGATATTCTGACATGAAATGCCTATCGACAGAGGATCTGGAGGAGCTGGTTTGTCAGTGGAAGGAGCCAAAAAGCCTGCATTCCTAAGGTCTCTCTGAGAACTGCCAGACACTCTGCCGTCATAGGCCTAAGATTTGGAAATTGTGACGGCAAGGCAACACCTGGAATCCTAGGAGGCAGTGGAAGTGCGGCTCTCAAACTGGATGGAAGAAGCTTCCAAGCATAGGGTTCTTTCATGTCCCAAAGAGAACCCGCGTGTCTGAGGCTGCTAGCCTTGTGGCTGGAGAGAACTGGCATCCCCGTGGGCCTGTCGGCTCATTTCCTCTTTCTGACCCTCGAAGGAAAGTCTTCCAAAAAGCCTTTGGGACCCGCTTAGAGAGAACAGCTGCGAAGCTGATGCACAGAACATCGACATAGAGACTAGCCCTGGGTCCCAAGCATCCACCTTTCTCTGGAGGGTACGTACCCCACCCGGGGATTCAAGCAGGGAGTTTGCCTTGTACAACTTAGGCAGGAAACTGGGAGGAGATGGAGGGCCACTCTACCTGCGCTCACACCACGTGGCCCGGAGAAGTTATCACGCAGCAGAATTCAACACCCTCCCACTACACGTGTGTAGCCAAAAGAGGCGCTGGGCAGTGGGTGTTCTCAGCCCAAGAGCAGTCCTTGTTCTGGGCCGCACCTGCTCTGCGGTTCAAAGGGTCTCTGAGTCTGCTCCTTTGGAGGCATTTCAGAGCTGACGCTATCCCTGGGCTGCCGAAGCAAAGAGGCATAGCGGCCTTTCACACTGAAGGCATGGGCTTGTTTCCCATTCAGAGAGTGTATGTGGCCCCTCCCAGGCTGGAGGCGCGTTAGCTGACACCCTTTGCGCTGTGCCCCTGGAAAATCCAAGTGGCTGTACCCGATGTGGGCTGCCTGGTGAAACAACTTGCAGTCACCAGCACCCTGAGTACCCTTCCTGCAGTGTGAGTCCTAGCTAGGTAAACTCGGCCTTCGGAGGCTAGAGGGGAGCAAACATGTTCAACTTGTGGGGAAAGTCTTTGACCGATGACCGATTTGCTTGTGCTTGGGCGAGGGTTAGGCAGGAACTTTCCAACACAGGGTTTTTGCCTCACCGTAAGCCGTCCCTTTGGGCTGAAGCAGGCGGCGGGTCTGTCTGTATCACAGTCTGGGAAGGAGGGCCTCAGGTGAGTCTGCCCACTGACTGCCCTCCATCATAGCCAGCTGAGAAAATATGGCAAGGCTGATGGAACCCACTGACAGTGAAATGTTTCTGTTCAGAAGAGGAGATTTTGCTACCAAACGTCAGCAGCTCCTCAGAGTGCTGTTCTGGTGTAGACTGGGGCGAGCTCCCACGGTCCGAAGATTACGAACGGCTCTTTTCCAGTTGCTTCATCCGAGAGAGAGCCAGAAGGGCTGATCTCAACAAATAGGGCTGCACCCCGTGAGTGCTTCGGGCAGGGCAGTCCTGAGCCAGTGTGCCACCTAAGGAATGAAAGCCAAGTTTCCTAGCCACAGGAAAGCAGACCGAGGCCTGCTGTTTTCTCTAGGCGATTGACGTGAGCTTGAGGGTGAGGCCTATACTACATTGTGGAAAAGCTCGGGGTCACGGCTGTCTTTCTCCCTCTCTCGGTCCCATGCCCTGGGCTCAGCCATGGGGGAATGCTGAGGGGGAGAGACTGCCTCTCTGCCGGACTCAGAGGGCTTCCTCCCTTTCGGGCAATTCCGTTTGTGTCTTACTTCGTGGAGGAGGAATGAGGGCGCCCAGAGATATTCTGACATGAAATGCCTATCGACAGAGGATCTGGAGGAGCTGGTTTGTCAGTGGAAGGAGCCAAAAAGCCTGCATTCCTAAGGTCTCTCTGAGAACTGCCAGACACTCTGCCGTCATAGGCCTAAGATTTGGAAATTGTGACGGCAAGGCAACACCTGGAATCCTAGGAGGCAGTGGAAGTGCGGCTCTCAAACTGGATGGAAGAAGCTTCCAAGCATAGGGTTCTTTCATGTCCCAAAGAGAACCCGCGTGTCTGAGGCTGCTAGCCTTGTGGCTGGAGAGAACTGGCATCCCCGTGGGCCTGTCGGCTCATTTCCTCTTTCTGACCCTCGAAGGAAAGTCTTCCAAAAAGCCTTTGGGACCCGCTTAGAGAGAACAGCTGCGAAGCTGATGCACAGAACATCGACATAGAGACTAGCCCTGGGTCCCAAGCATCCACCTTTCTCTGGAGGGTACGTACCCCACCCGGGGATTCAAGCAGGGAGTTTGCCTTGTACAACTTAGGCAGGAAACTGGGAGGAGATGGAGGGCCACTCTACCTGCGCTCACACCACGTGGCCCGGAGAAGTTATCACGCAGCAGAATTCAACACCCTCGCACTACACGTGTGTAGCCAAAAGAGGCGCTGGGCAGTGGGTGTTCTCAGCCCAAGAGCAGTCCTTGTTCTGGGCCGCACCTGCTCTGCGGTTCAAAGGGTCTCTGAGTCTGCTCCTTTGGAGGCATTTCAGAGCTGACGCTATCCCTGGGCTGCCGAAGCAAAGAGGCATAGCGGCCTTTCACACTGAAGGCATGGGCTTGTTTCCCATTCAGCGAGTGTATGTGGGCCCTCCCAGGCTGGAGGCGCGTTAGCTGACACCCTTTGCGCTGTGCCCCTGGAAAATCCAAGTGGCTGTACCCGATGTGGGCTGCCTGGTGAAACAACTTGCAGTCACCAGCACCCTGAGTACCCTTCCTGCAGTGTGAGTCCTAGCTAGGTAAACTCGGCCTTCGGAGGCTAGAGGGGAGCAAACATGTTCAACTTGTGGGGAAAGTCTTTGACCGATGACCGATTTGCTTGTGCTTGGGCGAGGGTTAGGCAGGAACTTTCCAACACAGGGTTTTTGCCTCACCGTAAGCCGTCCCTTTGGGCTGAAGCAGGCGGCGGGTCTGTCTGTATCACAGTCTGGGAAGGAGGGCCTCAGGTGAGTCTGCCCACTGACTGCCCTCCATCATAGGCAGCTGAGAAAATATGGCAAGGCTGATGGAACCCACTGACAGCGAAATGTTTCTCTTCAGAAGAGGAGATTTTGCTACCAAACGTCAGCAGCTCCTCAGAGTGCTGTTCTGGTGTAGACTGGGGCGAGCTCCCACGGTCCGAAGATTACGAACGGCTCTTTTCCAGTTGCTTCATCCGAGAGAGAGCCAGAAGGGCTGATCTCAACAAATAGGGCTGCACCCCGTGAGTGCTTCGGGCAGGGCAGTCCTGAGCCAGTGTGCCACCTAAGGAATGAAAGCCAAGTTTCCTAGCCACAGGAAAGCAGACCGAGGCCTGCTGTTTTCTCTAGGCGATTGACGTGAGCTTGAGGGTGAGGCCTATACTACATTGTGGAAAAGCTCGGGGTCACGGCTGTCTTTCTCCCTCTCTCGGTCCCATGCCCTGGGCTCAGCCATGGGGGAATGCTGAGGGGGAGAGACTGCCTCTCTGCCGGACTCAGAGGGCTTCCTCCCTTTCGGGCAATTCCGTTTGTGTCTTACTTCGTGGAGGAGGAATGAGGGCGCCCAGAGATATTCTGACATGAAATGCCTATCGACAGAGGATCTGGAGGAGCTGGTTTGTCAGTGGAAGGAGCCAAAAAGCCTGCATTCCTAAGGTCTCTCTGAGAACTGCCAGACACTCTGCCGTCATAGGCCTAAGATTTGGAAATTGTGACGGCAAGGCAACACCTGGAATCCTAGGAGGCAGTGGAAGTGCGGCTCTCAAACTGGATGGAAGAAGCTTCCAAGCATAGGGTTCTTTCATGTCCCAAAGAGAACCCGCGTGTCTGAGGCTGCTAGCCTTGTGGCTGGAGAGAACTGGCATCCCCGTGGGCCTGTCGGCTCATTTCCTCTTTCTGACCCTCGAAGGAAAGTCTTCCAAAAAGCCTTTGGGACCCGCTTAGAGAGAACAGCTGCGAAGCTGATGCACAGAACATCGACATAGAGACTAGCCCTGGGTCCCAAGCATCCACCTTTCTCTGGAGGGTACGTACCCCACCCGGGGATTCAAGCAGGGAGTTTGCCTTGTACAACTTAGGCAGGAAACTGGGAGGAGATGGAGGGCCACTCTACCTGCGCTCACACCACGTGGCCCGGAGAAGTTATCACGCAGCAGAATTCAACACCCTCCCACTACACGTGTGTAGCCAAAAGAGGCGCTGGGCAGTGGGTGTTCTCAGCCCAAGAGCAGTCCTTGTTCTGGGCCGCACCTGCTCTGCGGTTCAAAGGGTCTCTGAGTCTGCTCCTTTGGAGGCATTTCAGAGCTGACGCTATCCCTGGGCTGCCGAAGCAAAGAGGCATAGCGGCCTTTCACACTGAAGGCATGGGCTTGTTTCCCATTCAGAGAGTGTATGTGGCCCCTCCCAGGCTGGAGGCGCGTTAGCTGACACCCTTTGCGCTGTGCCCCTGGAAAATCCAAGTGGCTGTACCCGATGTGGGCTGCCTGGTGAAACAACTTGCAGTCACCAGCACCCTGAGTACCCTTCCTGCAGTGTGAGTCCTAGCTAGGTAAACTCGGCCTTCGGAGGCTAGAGGGGAGCAAACATGTTCAACTTGTGGGGAAAGTCTTTGACCGATGACCGATTTGCTTGTGCTTGGGCGAGGGTTAGGCAGGAACTTTCCAACACAGGGTTTTTGCCTCACCGTAAGCCGTCCCTTTGGGCTGAAGCAGGCGGCGGGTCTGTCTGTATCACAGTCTGGGAAGGAGGGCCTCAGGTGAGTCTGCCCACTGACTGCCCTCCATCATAGCCAGCTGAGAAAATATGGCAAGGCTGATGGAACCCACTGACAGCGAAATGTTTCTGTTCAGAAGAGGAGATTTTGCTACCAAACGTCAGCAGCTCCTCAGAGTGCTGTTCTGGTGTAGACTGGTGCGAGCTCCCACGGTCCGAAGATTACGAACGGCTCTTTTCCAGTTGCTTCATCCGAGAGAGAGCCAGAAGGGCTGATCTCAACAAATAGGGCTGCACCCCGTGAGTGCTTCGGGCAGGGCAGTCCTGAGCCAGTGTGCCACCTAAGGAATGAAAGCCAAGTTTCCTAGCCACAGGAAAGCAGACCGAGGCCTGCTGTTTTCTCTAGGCGATTGACGTGAGCTTGAGGGTGAGGCCTATACTACATTGTGGAAAAGCTCGGGGTCACGGCTGTCTTTCTCCCTCTCTCGGTCCCATGCCCTGGGCTCAGCCATGGGGGAATGCTGAGGGGGAGAGACTGCCTCTCTGCCGGACTCAGAGGGCTTCCTCCCTTTCGGGCAATTCCGTTTGTGTCTTACTTCGTGGAGGAGGAATGAGGGCGCCCAGAGATATTCTGACATGAAATGCCTATCGACAGAGGATCTGGAGGAGCTGGTTTGTCAGTGGAAGGAGCCAAAAAGCCTGCATTCCTAAGGTCTCTCTGAGAACTGCCAGACACTCTGCCGTCATAGGCCTAAGATTTGGAAATTGTGACGGCAAGGCAACACCTGGAATCCTAGGAGGCAGTGGAAGTGCGGCTCTCAAACTGGATGGAAGAAGCTTCCAAGCATAGGGTTCTTTCATGTCCCAAAGAGAACCCGCGTGTCTGAGGCTGCTAGCCTTGTGGCTGGAGAGAACTGGCATCCCCGTGGGCCTGTCGGCTCATTTCCTCTTTCTGACCCTCGAAGGAAAGTCTTCCAAAAAGCCTTTGGGACCCGCTTAGAGAGAACAGCTGCGAAGCTGATGCACAGAACATCGACATAGAGACTAGCCCTGGGTCCCAAGCATCCACCTTTCTCTGGAGGGTACGTACCCCACCCGGGGATTCAAGCAGGGAGTTTGCCTTGTACAACTTAGGCAGGAAACTGGGAGGAGATGGAGGGCCACTCTACCTGCGCTCACACCACGTGGCCCGGAGAAGTTATCACGCAGCAGAATTCAACACCCTCGCACTACACGTGTGTAGCCAAAAGAGGCGCTGGGCAGTGGGTGTTCTCAGCCCAAGAGCAGTCCTTGTTCTGGGCCGCACCTGCTCTGCGGTTCAAAGGGTCTCTGAGTCTGCTCCTTTGGAGGCATTTCAGAGCTGACGCTATCCCTGGGCTGCCGAAGCAAAGAGGCATAGCGGCCTTTCACACTGAAGGCATGGGCTTGTTTCCCATTCAGCGAGTGTATGTGGGCCCTCCCAGGCTGGAGGCGCGTTAGCTGACACCCTTTGCGCTGTGCCCCTGGAAAATCCAAGTGGCTGTACCCGATGTGGGCTGCCTGGTGAAACAACTTGCAGTCACCAGCACCCTGAGTACCCTTCCTGCAGTGTGAATCCTAGCTAGGTAAACTCGGCCTTCGGAGGCTAGAGGGGAGCAAACATGTTCAACTTGTGGGGAAAGTCTTTGACCGATGACCGATTTGCTTGTGCTTGGGCGAGGGTTAGGCAGGAACTTTCCAACACAGGGTTTTTGCCTCACCGTAAGCCGTCCCTTTGGGCTGAAGCAGGCGGCGGGTCTGTCTGTATCACAGTCTGGGAAGGAGGGCCTCAGGTGAGTCTGCCCACTGACTGCCCTCCATCATAGCCAGCTGAGAAAATATGGCAAGGCTGATGGAACCCACTGACAGCGAAATGTTTCTGTTCAGAAGAGGAGATTTTGCTACCAAACGTCAGCAGCTCCTCAGAGTGCTGTTCTGGTGTAGACTGGGGCGAGCTCCCACGGTCCGAAGATTACGAACGGCTCTTTTCCAGTTGCTTCATCCGAGAGAGAGCCAGAAGGGCTGATCTCAACAAATAGGGCTGCACCCCGTGAGTGCTTCGGGCAGGGCAGTCCTGAGCCAGTGTGCCACCTAAGGAATGAAAGCCAAGTTTCCTAGCCACAGGAAAGCAGACCGAGGCCTGCTGTTTTCTCTAGGCGATTGACGTGAGCTTGAGGGTGAGGCCTATACTACATTGTGGAAAAGCTCGGGGTCACGGCTGTCTTTCTCCCTCTCTCGGTCCCATGCCCTGGGCTCAGCCATGGGGGAATGCTGAGGGGGAGAGACTGCCTCTCTGCCGGACTCAGAGGGCTTCCTCCCTTTCGGGCAATTCCGTTTGTGTCTTACTTCGTGGAGGAGGAATGAGGGCGCCCAGAGATATTCTGACATGAAATGCCTATCGACAGAGGATCTGGAGGAGCTGGTTTGTCAGTGGAAGGAGCCAAAAAGCCTGCATTCCTAAGGTCTCTCTGAGAACTGCCAGACACTCTGCCGTCATAGGCCTAAGAATTGGAAATTGTGACGGCAAGGCAACACCTGGAATCCTAGGAGGCAGTGGAAGTGCGGCTCTCAAACTGGATGGAAGAAGCTTCCAAGCATAGTGTTCTTTCATGTCCCAAAGAGAACCCGCGTGTCTGAGGCTGCTAGCGTTGTGGCTGGAGAGAACTGGCATCCCCGTGGGCCTGTCGGCTCATTTCCTCTTTCTGACCCTCGAAGGAAAGTCTTCCAAAAAGCCTTTGGGACCCGCTTAGAGAGAACAGCTGCGAAGCTGATGCACAGAACATCGACATAGAGACTAGCCCTGGGTCCCAAGCATCCACCTTTCTCTGGAGGGTACGTACCCCACCCGGGGATTCAAGCAGGGAGTTTGCCTTGTACAACTTAGGCAGGAAACTGGGAGGAGATGGAGGGCCACTCTACCTGCGCTCACACCACGTGGCCCGGAGAAGTTATCACGCAGCAGAATTCAACACCCTCCCACTACACGTGTGTAGCCAAAAGAGGCGCTGGGCAGTGGGTGTTCTCAGCCCAAGAGCAGTCCTTGTTCTGGGCCGCACCTGCTCTGCGGTTCAAAGGGTCTCTGAGTCTGCTCCTTTGGAGGCATTTCAGAGCTGACGCTATCCCTGGGCTGCCGAAGCAAAGAGGCATAGCGGCCTTTCACACTGAAGGCATGGGCTTGTTTCCCATTCAGAGAGTGTATGTGGCCCCTCCCAGGCTGGAGGCGCGTTAGCTGACACCCTTTGCGCTGTGCCCCTGGAAAATCCAAGTGGCTGTACCCGATGTGGGCTGCCTGGTGAAACAACTTGCAGTCACCAGCACCCTGAGTACCCTTCCTGCAGTGTGAGTCCTAGCTAGGTAAACTCGGCCTTCGGAGGCTAGAGGGGAGCAAACATGTTCAACTTGTGGGGAAAGTCTTTGACCGATGACCGATTTGCTTGTGCTTGGGCGAGGGTTAGGCAGGAACTTTCCAACACAGGGTTTTTGCCTCACCGTAAGCCGTCCCTTTGGGCTGAAGCAGGCGGCGGGTCTGTCTGTATCACAGTCTGGGAAGGAGGGCCTCAGGTGAGTCTGCCCACTGACTGCCCTCCATCATAGCCAGCTGAGAAAATATGGCAAGGCTGATGGAACCCACTGACAGCGAAATGTTTCTCTTCAGAAGAGGAGATTTTGCTACCAAACGTCAGCAGCTCCTCAGAGTGCTGTTCTGGTGTAGACTGGGGCGAGCTCCCACGGTCCGAAGATTACGAACGGCTCTTTTCCAGTTGCTTCATCCGAGAGAGAGCCAGAAGGGCTGATCTCAACAAATAGGGCTGCACCCCGTGAGTGCTTCGGGCAGGGCAGTCCTGAGCCAGTGTGCCACCTAAGGAATGAAAGCCAAGTTTCCTAGCCACAGGAAAGCAGACCGAGGCCTGCTGTTTTCTCTAGGCGATTGACGTGAGCTTGAGGGTGAGGCCTATACTACATTGTGGAAAAGCTCGGGGTCACGGCTGTCTTTCTCCCTCTCTCGGTCCCATGCCCTGGGCTCAGCCATGGGGGAGTGCTGAGGGGGAGAGACTGCCTCTCTGCCGGACTCAGAGGGCTTCCTCCCTTTCGGGCAATTCCGTTTGTGTCTTACTTCGTGGAGGAGGAATGAGGGCGCCCAGAGATATTCTGACATGAAATGCCTATCGACAGAGGATCTGGAGGAGCTGGTTTGTCAGTGGAAGGAGCCAAAAAGCCTGCATTCCTAAGGTCTCTCTGAGAACTGCCAGACACTCTGCCGTCATAGGCCTAAGAATTGGAAATTGTGACGGCAAGGCAACACCTGGAATCCTAGGAGGCAGTGGAAGTGCGGCTCTCAAACTGGATGGAAGAAGCTTCCAAGCATAGTGTTCTTTCATGTCCCAAAGAGAACCCGCGTGTCTGAGGCTGCTAGCGTTGTGGCTGGAGAGAACTGGCATCCCCGTGGGCCTGTCGGCTCATTTCCTCTTTCTGACCCTCGAAGGAAAGTCTTCCAAAAAGCCTTTGGGACCCGCTTAGAGAGAACAGCTGCGAAGCTGATGCACAGAACATCGACATAGAGACTAGCCCTGGGTCCCAAGCATCCACCTTTCTCTGGAGGGTACGTACCCCACCCGGGGATTCAAGCAGGGAGTTTGCCTTGTACAACTTAGGCAGGAAACTGGGAGGAGATGGAGGGCCACTCTACCTGCGCTCACACCACGTGGCCCGGAGAAGTTATCACGCAGCAGAATTCAACACCCTCCCACTACACGTGTGTAGCCAAAAGAGGCGCTGGGCAGTGGGTGTTCTCAGCCCAAGAGCAGTCCTTGTTCTGGGCCGCACCTGCTCTGCGGTTCAAAGGGTCTCTGAGTCTGCTCCTTTGGAGGCATTTCAGAGCTGACGCTATCCCTGGGCTGCCGAAGCAAAGAGGCATAGCGGCCTTTCACACTGAAGGCATGGGCTTGTTTCCCATTCAGCGAGTGTATGTGGCCCCTCCCAGGCTGGAGGCGCGTTAGCTGACACCCTTTGCGCTGTGCCCCTGGAAAATCCAAGTGGCTGTACCCGATGTGGGCTGCCTGGTGAAACAACTTGCAGTCACCAGCACCCTGAGTACCCTTCCTGCAGTGTGAGTCCTAGCTAGGTAAACTCGGCCTTCGGAGGCTAGAGGGGAGCAAACATGTTCAACTTGTGGGGAAAGTCTTTGACCGATGACCGATTTGCTTGTGCTTGGGCGAGGGTTAGGCAGGAACTTTCCAACACAGGGTTTTTGCCTCACCGTAAGCCGTCCCTTTGGGCTGAAGCAGGCGGCGGGTCTGTCTGTATCACAGTCTGGGAAGGAGGGCCTCAGGTGAGTCTGCCCACTGACTGCCCTCCATCATAGCCAGCTGAGAAAATATGGCAAGGCTGATGGAACCCACTGACAGCGAAATGTTTCTCTTCAGAAGAGGAGATTTTGCTACCAAACGTCAGCAGCTCCTCAGAGTGCTGTTCTGGTGTAGACTGGGGCGAGCTCCCACGGTCCGAAGATTACGAACGGCTCTTTTCCAGTTGCTTCATCCGAGAGAGAGCCAGAAGGGCTGATCTCAACAAACAGGGCTGCACCCCGTGAGTGCTTCGGGCAGGGCAGTCCTGAGCCAGTGTGCCACCTAAGGAATGAAAGCCAAGTTTCCTAGCCACAGGAAAGCAGACCGAGGCCTGCTGTTTTCTCTAGGCGATTGACGTGAGCTTGAGGGTGAGGCCTATACTACATTGTGGAAAAGCTCGGGGTCACGGCTGTCTTTCTCCCTCTCTCGGTCCCATGCCCTGGGCTCAGCCATGGGGGAATGCTGAGGGGGAGAGACTGCCTCTCTGCCGGACTCAGAGGGCTTCGTCCCTTTCGGGCAATTCCGTTTGTGTCTTACTTCGTGGAGGAGGAATGAGGGCGCCCAGAGATATTCTGACATGAAATGCCTATCGACAGAGGATCTGGAGGAGCTGGTTTGTCAGTGGAAGGAGCCAAAAAGCCTGCATTCCTAAGGTCTCTCTGAGAACTGCCAGACACTCTGCCGTCATAGGCCTAAGAATTGGAAATTGTGACGGCAAGGCAACACCTGGAATCCTAGGAGGCAGTGGAAGTGCGGCTCTCAAACTGGATGGAAGAAGCTTCCAAGCATAGTGTTCTTTCATGTCCCAAAGAGAACCCGCGTGTCTGAGGCTGCTAGCGTTGTGGCTGGAGAGAACTGGCATCCCCGTGGGCCTGTCGGCTCATTTCCTCTTTCTGACCCTCGAAGGAAAGTCTTCCAAAAAGCCTTTGGGACCCGCTTAGAGAGAACAGCTGCGAAGCTGATGCACAGAACATCGACATAGAGACTAGCCCTGGGTCCCAAGCATCCACCTTTCTCTGGAGGGTACGTACCCCACCCGGGGATTCAAGCAGGGAGTTTGCCTTGTACAACTTAGGCAGGAAACTGGGAGGAGATGGAGGGCCACTCTACCTGCGCTCACACCACGTGGCCCGGAGAAGTTATCACGCAGCAGAATTCAACACCCTCGCACTACACGTGTGTAGCCAAAAGAGGCGCTGGGCAGTGGGTGTTCTCAGCCCAAGAGCAGTCCTTGTTCTGGGCCGCACCTGCTCTGCGGTTCAAAGGGTCTCTGAGTCTGCTCCTTTGGAGGCATTTCAGAGCTGACGCTATCCCTGGGCTGCCGAAGCAAAGAGGCATAGCGGCCTTTCACACTGAAGGCATGGGCTTGTTTCCCATTCAGCGAGTGTATGTGGCCCCTCCCAGGCTGGAGGCGCGTTAGCTGACACCCTTTGCGCTGTGCCCCTGGAAAATCCAAGTGGCTGTACCCGATGTGGGCTGCCTGGTGAAACAACTTGCAGTCACCAGCACCCTGAGTACCCTTCCTGCAGTGTGAGTCCTAGCTAGGTAAACTCGGCCTTCGGAGGCTAGAGGGGAGCAAACATGTTCAACTTGTGGGGAAAGTCTTTGACCGATGACCGATTTGCTTGTGCTTGGGCGAGGGTTAGGCAGGAACTTTCCAACACAGGGTTTTTGCCTCACCGTAAGCCGTCCCTTTGGGCTGAAGCAGGCGGCGGGTCTGTCTGTATCACAGTCTGGGAAGGAGGGCCTCAGGTGAGTCTGCCCACTGACTGCCCTCCATCATAGCCAGCTGAGAAAATATGGCAAGGCTGATGGAACCCACTGACAGCGAAATGTTTCTCTTCAGAAGAGGAGATTTTGCTACCAAACGTCAGCAGCTCCTCAGAGTGCTGTTCTGGTGTAGACTGGGGCGAGCTCCCACGGTCCGAAGATTACGAACGGCTCTTTTCCAGTTGCTTCATCCGAGAGAGAGCCAGAAGGGCTGATCTCAACAAATAGGGCTGCACCCCGTGAGTGCTTCGGGCAGGGCAGTCCTGAGCCAGTGTGCCACCTAAGGAATGAAAGCCAAGTTTCCTAGCCACAGGAAAGCAGACCGAGGCCTGCTGTTTTCTCTAGGCGATTGACGTGAGCTTGAGGGTGAGGCCTATACTACATTGTGGAAAAGCTCGGGGTCACGGCTGTCTTTCTCCCTCTCTCGGTCCCATGCCCTGGGCTCAGCCATGGGGGAATGCTGAGGGGGAGAGACTGCCTCTCTGCCGGACTCAGAGGGCTTCCTCCCTTTCGGGCAATTCCGTTTGTGTCTTACTTCGTGGAGGAGGAATGAGGGCGCCCAGAGATATTCTGACATGAAATGCCTATCGACAGAGGATCTGGAGGAGCTGGTTTGTCAGTGGAAGGAGCCAAAAAGCCTGCATTCCTAAGGTCTCTCTGAGAACTGCCAGACACTCTGCCGTCATAGGCCTAAGAATTGGAAATTGTGACGGCAAGGCAACACCTGGAATCCTAGGAGGCAGTGGAAGTGCGGCTCTCAAACTGGATGGAAGAAGCTTCCAAGCATAGGGTTCTTTCATGTCCCAAAGAGAACCCGCGTGTCTGAGGCTGCTAGCCTTGTGGCTGGAGAGAACTGGCATCCCCGTGGGCCTGTCGGCTCATTTCCTCTTTCTGACCCTCGAAGGAAAGTCTTCCAAAAAGCCTTTGGGACCCGCTTAGAGAGAACAGCTGCGAAGCTGATGCACAGAACATCGACATAGAGACTAGCCCTGGGTCCCAAGCATCCACCTTTCTCTGGAGGGTACGTACCCCACCCGGGGATTCAAGCAGGGAGTTTGCCTTGTACAACTTAGGCAGGAAACTGGGAGGAGATGGAGGGCCACTCTACCTGCGCTCACACCACGTGGCCCGGAGAAGTTATCACGCAGCAGAATTCAACACCCTCCCACTACACGTGTGTAGCCAAAAGAGGCGCTGGGCAGTGGGTGTTCTCAGCCCAAGAGCAGTCCTTGTTCTGGGCCGCACCTGCTCTGCGGTTCAAAGGGTCTCTGAGTCTGCTCCTTTGGAGGCATTTCAGAGCTGACGCTATCCCTGGGCTGCCGAAGCAAAGAGGCATAGCGGCCTTTCACACTGAAGGCATGGGCTTGTTTCCCATTCAGCGAGTGTATGTGGGCCCTCCCAGGCTGGAGGCGCGTTAGCTGACACCCTTTGCGCTGTGCCCCTGGAAAATCCAAGTGGCTGTACCCGATGTGGGCTGCCTGGTGAAACAACTTGCAGTCACCAGCACCCTGAGTACCCTTCCTGCAGTGTGAGTCCTAGCTAGGTAAACTCGGCCTTCGGAGGCTAGAGGGGAGCAAACATGTTCAACTTGTGGGGAAAGTCTTTGACCGATGACCGATTTGCTTGTGCTTGGGCGAGGGTTAGGCAGGAACTTTCCAACACAGGGTTTTTGCCTCACCGTAAGCCGTCCCTTTGGGCTGAAGCAGGCGGCGGGTCTGTCTGTATCACAGTCTGGGAAGGAGGGCCTCAGGTGAGTCTGCCCACTGACTGCCCTCCATCATAGCCAGCTGAGAAAATATGGCAAGGCTGATGGAACCCACTGACAGCGAAATGTTTCTCTTCAGAAGAGGAGATTTTGCTACCAAACGTCAGCAGCTCCTCAGAGTGCTGTTCTGGTGTAGACTGGGGCGAGCTCCCACGGTCCGAAGATTACGAACGGCTCTTTTCCAGTTGCTTCATCCGAGAGAGAGCCAGAAGGGCTGATCTCAACAAATAGGGCTGCACCCCGTGAGTGCTTCGGGCAGGGCAGTCCTGAGCCAGTGTGCCACCTAAGGAATGAAAGCCAAGTTTCCTAGCCACAGGAAAGCAGACCGAGGCCTGCTGTTTTCTCTAGGCGATTGACGTGAGCTTGAGGGTGAGGCCTATACTACATTGTGGAAAAGCTCGGGGTCACGGCTGTCTTTCTCCCTCTCTCGGTCCCATGCCCTGGGCTCAGCCATGGGGGAATGCTGAGGGGGAGAGACTGCCTCTCTGCCGGACTCAGAGGGCTTCCTCCCTTTCGGGCAATTCCGTTTGTGTCTTACTTCGTGGAGGAGGAATGACGGCGCCCAGAGATATTCTGACATGAAATGCCTATCGACAGAGGATCTGGAGGAGCTGGTTTGTCAGTGGAAGGAGCCAAAAAGCCTGCATTCCTAAGGTCTCTCTGAGAACTGCCAGACACTCTGCCGTCATAGGCCTAAGAATTGGAAATTGTGACGGCAAGGCAACACCTGGAATCCTAGGAGGCAGTGGAAGTGCGGCTCTCAAACTGGATGGAAGAAGCTTCCAAGCATAGGGTTCTTTCATGTCCCAAAGAGAACCCGCGTGTCTGAGGCTGCTAGCCTTGTGGCTGGAGAGAACTGGCATCCCCGTGGGCCTGTCGGCTCATTTCCTCTTTCTGACCCTCGAAGGAAAGTCTTCCAAAAAGCCTTTGGGACCCGCTTAGAGAGAACAGCTGCGAAGCTGATGCACAGAACATCGACATAGAGACTAGCCCTGGGTCCCAAGCATCCACCTTTCTCTGGAGGGTACGTACCCCACCCGGGGATTCAAGCAGGGAGTTTGCCTTGTACAACTTAGGCAGGAAACTGGGAGGAGATGGAGGGCCACTCTACCTGCGCTCACACCACGTGGCCCGGAGAAGTTATCACGCAGCAGAATTCAACACCCTCGCACTACACGTGTGTAGCCAAAAGAGGCGCTGGGCAGTGGGTGTTCTCAGCCCAAGAGCAGTCCTTGTTCTGGGCCGCACCTGCTCTGCGGTTCAAAGGGTCTCTGAGTCTGCTCCTTTGGAGGCATTTCAGAGCTGACGCTATCCCTGGGCTGCCGAAGCAAAGAGGCATAGCGGCCTTTCACACTGAAGGCATGGGCTTGTTTCCCATTCAGCGAGTGTATGTGGGCCCTCCCAGGCTGGAGGCGCGTTAGCTGACACCCTTTGCGCTGTGCCCCTGGAAAATCCAAGTGGCTGTACCCGATGTGGGCTGCCTGGTGAAACAACTTGCAGTCACCAGCACCCTGAGTACCCTTCCTGCAGTGTGAGTCCTAGCTAGGTAAACTCGGCCTTCGGAGGCTAGAGGGGAGCAAACATGTTCAACTTGTGGGGAAAGTCTTTGACCGATGACCGATTTGCTTGTGCTTGGGCGAGGGTTAGGCAGGAACTTTCCAACACAGGGTTTTTGCCTCACCGTAAGCCGTCCCTTTGGGCTGAAGCAGGCGGCGGGTCTGTCTGTATCACAGTCTGGGAAGGAGGGCCTCAGGTGAGTCTGCCCACTGACTGCCCTCCATCATAGCCAGCTGAGAAAATATGGCAAGGCTGATGGAACCCACTGACAGCGAAATGTTTCTCTTCAGAAGAGGAGATTTTGCTACCAAACGTCAGCAGCTCCTCAGAGTGCTGTTCTGGTGTAGACTGGGGCGAGCTCCCACGGTCCGAAGATTACGAACGGCTCTTTTCCAGTTGCTTCATCCGAGAGAGAGCCAGAAGGGCTGATCTCAACAAATAGGGCTGCACCCCGTGAGTGCTTCGGGCAGGGCAGTCCTGAGCCAGTGTGCCACCTAAGGAATGAAAGCCAAGTTTCCTAGCCACAGGAAAGCAGACCGAGGCCTGCTGTTTTCTCTAGGCGATTGACGTGAGCTTGAGGGTGAGGCCTATACTACATTGTGGAAAAGCTCGGGGTCACGGCTGTCTTTCTCCCTCTCTCGGTCCCATGCCCTGGGCTCAGCCATGGGGGAATGCTGAGGGGGAGAGACTGCCTCTCTGCCGGACTCAGAGGGCTTCCTCCCTTTCGGGCAATTCCGTTTGTGTCTTACTTCGTGGAGGAGGAATGAGGGCGCCCAGAGATATTCTGACATGAAATGCCTATCGACAGAGGATCTGGAGGAGCTGGTTTGTCAGTGGAAGGAGCCAAAAAGCCTGCATTCCTAAGGTCTCTCTGAGAACTGCCAGACACTCTGCCGTCATAGGCCTAAGATTTGGAAATTGTGACGGCAAGGCAACACCTGGAATCCTAGGAGGCAGTGGAAGTGCGGCTCTCAAACTGGATGGAAGAAGCTTCCAAGCATAGGGTTCTTTCATGTCCCAAAGAGAACCCGCGTGTCTGAGGCTGCTAGCCTTGTGGCTGGAGAGAACTGGCATCCCCGTGGGCCTGTCGGCTCATTTCCTCTTTCTGACCCTCGAAGGAAAGTCTTCCAAAAAGCCTTTGGGACCCGCTTAGAGAGAACAGCTGCGAAGCTGATGCACAGAACATCGACATAGAGACTAGCCCTGGGTCCCAAGCATCCACCTTTCTCTGGAGGGTACGTACCCCACCCGGGGATTCAAGCAGGGAGTTTGCCTTGTACAACTTAGGCAGGAAACTGGGAGGAGATGGAGGGCCACTCTACCTGCGCTCACACCACGTGGCCCGGAGAAGTTATCACGCAGCAGAATTCAACACCCTCGCACTACACGTGTGTAGCCAAAAGAGGCGCTGGGCAGTGGGTGTTCTCAGCCCAAGAGCAGTCCTTGTTCTGGGCCGCACCTGCTCTGCGGTTCAAAGGGTCTCTGAGTCTGCTCCTTTGGAGGCATTTCAGAGCTGACGCTATCCCTGGGCTGCCGAAGCAAAGAGGCATAGCGGCCTTTCACACTGAAGGCATGGGCTTGTTTCCCATTCAGCGAGTGTATGTGGGCCCTCCCAGGCTGGAGGCGCGTTAGCTGACACCCTTTGCGCTGTGCCCCTGGAAAATCCAAGTGGCTGTACCCGATGTGGGCTGCCTGGTGAAACAACTTGCAGTCACCAGCACCCTGAGTACCCTTCCTGCAGTGTGAATCCTAGCTAGGTAAACTCGGCCTTCGGAGGCTAGAGGGGAGCAAACATGTTCAACTTGTGGGGAAAGTCTTTGACCGATGACCGATTTGCTTGTGCTTGGGCGAGGGTTAGGCAGGAACTTTCCAACACAGGGTTTTTGCCTCACCGTAAGCCGTCCCTTTGGGCTGAAGCAGGCGGCGGGTCTGTCTGTATCACAGTCTGGGAAGGAGGGCCTCAGGTGAGTCTGCCCACTGACTGCCCTCCATCATAGCCAGCTGAGAAAATATGGCAAGGCTGATGGAACCCACTGACAGCGAAATGTTTCTCTTCAGAAGAGGAGATTTTGCTACCAAACGTCAGCAGCTCCTCAGAGTGCTGTTCTGGTGTAGACTGGGGCGAGCTCCCACGGTCCGAAGATTACGAACGGCTCTTTTCCAGTTGCTTCATCCGAGAGAGAGCCAGAAGGGCTGATCTCAACAAATAGGGCTGCACCCCGTGAGTGCTTCGGGCAGGGCAGTCCTGAGCCAGTGTGCCACCTAAGGAATGAAAGCCAAGTTTCCTAGCCACAGGAAAGCAGACCGAGGCCTGCTGTTTTCTCTAGGCGATTGACGTGAGCTTGAGGGTGAGGCCTATACTACATTGTGGAAAAGCTCGGGGTCACGGCTGTCTTTCTCCCTCTCTCGGTCCCATGCCCTGGGCTCAGCCATGGGGGAATGCTGAGGGGGAGAGACTGCCTCTCTGCCGGACTCAGAGGGCTTCCTCCCTTTCGGGCAATTCCGTTTGTGTCTTACTTCGTGGAGGAGGAATGAGGGCGCCCAGAGATATTCTGACATGAAATGCCTATCGACAGAGGATCTGGAGGAGCTGGTTTGTCAGTGGAAGGAGCCAAAAAGCCTGCATTCCTAAGGTCTCTCTGAGAACTGCCAGACACTCTGCCGTCATAGGCCTAAGAATTGGAAATTGTGACGGCAAGGCAACACCTGGAATCCTAGGAGGCAGTGGAAGTGCGGCTCTCAAACTGGATGGAAGAAGCTTCCAAGCATAGTGTTCTTTCATGTCCCAAAGAGAACCCGCGTGTCTGAGGCTGCTAGCGTTGTGGCTGGAGAGAACTGGCATCCCCGTGGGCCTGTCGGCTCATTTCCTCTTTCTGACCCTCGAAGGAAAGTCTTCCAAAAAGCCTTTGGGACCCGCTTAGAGAGAACAGCTGCGAAGCTGATGCACAGAACATCGACATAGAGACTAGCCCTGGGTCCCAAGCATCCACCTTTCTCTGGAGGGTACGTACCCCACCCGGGGATTCAAGCAGGGAGTTTGCCTTGTACAACTTAGGCAGGAAACTGGGAGGAGATGGAGGGCCACTCTACCTGCGCTCACACCACGTGGCCCGGAGAAGTTATCACGCAGCAGAATTCAACACCCTCGCACTACACGTGTGTAGCCAAAAGAGGCGCTGGGCAGTGGGTGTTCTCAGGCCAAGAGCAGTCCTTGTTCTGGGCCGCACCTGCTCTGCGGTTCAAAGGGTCTCTGAGTCTGCTCCTTTGGAGGCATTTCAGAGCTGACGCTATCCCTGGGCTGCCGAAGCAAAGAGGCATAGCGGCCTTTCACACTGAAGGCATGGGCTTGTTTCCCATTCAGCGAGTGTATGTGGCCCCTCCCAGGCTGGAGGCGCGTTAGCTGACACCCTTTGCGCTGTGCCCCTGGAAAATCCAAGTGGCTGTACCCGATGTGGGCTGCCTGGTGAAACAACTTGCAGTCACCAGCACCCTGAGTACCCTTCCTGCAGTGTGAGTCCTAGCTAGGTAAACTCGGCCTTCGGAGGCTAGAGGGGAGCAAACATGTTCAACTTGTGGGGAAAGTCTTTGACCGATGACCGATTTGCTTGTGCTTGGGCGAGGGTTAGGCAGGAACTTTCCAACACAGGGTTTTTGCCTCACCGTAAGCCGTCCCTTTGGGCTGAAGCAGGCGGCGGGTCTGTCTGTATCACAGTCTGGGAAGGAGGGCCTCAGGTGAGTCTGCCCACTGACTGCCCTCCATCATAGCCAGCTGAGAAAATATGGCAAGGCTGATGGAACCCACTGACAGCGAAATGTTTCTCTTCAGAAGAGGAGATTTTGCTACCAAACGTCAGCAGCTCCTCAGAGTGCTGTTCTGGTGTAGACTGGGGCGAGCTCCCACGGTCCGAAGATTACGAACGGCTCTTTTCCAGTTGCTTCATCCGAGAGAGAGCCAGAAGGGCTGATCTCAACAAATAGGGCTGCACCCCGTGAGTGCTTCGGGCAGGGCAGTCCTGAGCCAGTGTGCCACCTAAGGAATGAAAGCCAAGTTTCCTAGCCACAGGAAAGCAGACCGAGGCCTGCTGTTTTCTCTAGGCGATTGACGTGAGCTTGAGGGTGAGGCCTATACTACATTGTGGAAAAGCTCGGGGTCACGGCTGTCTTTCTCCCTCTCTCGGTCCCATGCCCTGGGCTCAGCCATGGGGGAATGCTGAGGGGGAGAGACTGCCTCTCTGCCGGACTCAGAGGGCTTCCTCCCTTTCGGGCAATTCCGTTTGTGTCTTACTTCGTGGAGGAGGAATGAGGGCGCCCAGAGATATTCTGACATGAAATGCCTATCGACAGAGGATCTGGAGGAGCTGGTTTGTCAGTGGAAGGAGCCAAAAAGCCTGCATTCCTAAGGTCTCTCTGAGAACTGCCAGACACTCTGCCGTCATAGGCCTAAGAATTGGAAATTGTGACGGCAAGGCAACACCTGGAATCCTAGGAGGCAGTGGAAGTGCGGCTCTCAAACTGGATGGAAGAAGCTTCCAAGCATAGGGTTCTTTCATGTCCCAAAGAGAACCCGCGTGTCTGAGGCTGCTAGCCTTGTGGCTGGAGAGAACTGGCATCCCCGTGGGCCTGTCGGCTCATTTCCTCTTTCTGACCCTCGAAGGAAAGTCTTCCAAAAAGCCTTTGGGACCCGCTTAGAGAGAACAGCTGCGAAGCTGATGCACAGAACATCGACATAGAGACTAGCCCTGGGTCCCAAGCATCCACCTTTCTCTGGAGGGTACGTACCCCACCCGGGGATTCAAGCAGGGAGTTTGCCTTGTACAACTTAGGCAGGAAACTGGGAGGAGATGGAGGGCCACTCTACCTGCGCTCACACCACGTGGCCCGGAGAAGTTATCACGCAGCAGAATTCAACACCCTCCCACTACACGTGTGTAGCCAAAAGAGGCGCTGGGCAGTGGGTGTTCTCAGCCCAAGAGCAGTCCTTGTTCTGGGCCACACCTGCTCTGCGGTTCAAAGGGTCTCTGAGTCTGCTCCTTTGGAGGCATTTCAGAGCTGACGCTATCCCTGGGCTGCCGAAGCAAAGAGGCATAGCGGCCTTTCACACTGAAGGCATGGGCTTGTTTCCCATTCAGCGAGTGTATGTGGGCCCTCCCAGGCTGGAGGCGCGTTAGCTGACACCCTTTGCGCTGTGCCCCTGGAAAATCCAAGTGGCTGTACCCGATGTGGGCTGCCTGGTGAAACAACTTGCAGTCACCAGCACCCTGAGTACCCTTCCTGCAGTGTGAGTCCTAGCTAGGTAAACTCGGCCTTCGGAGGCTAGAGGGGAGCAAACATGTTCAACTTGTGGGGAAAGTCTTTGACCGATGACCGATTTGCTTGTGCTTGGGCGAGGGTTAGGCAGGAACTTTCCAACACAGGGTTTTTGCCTCACCGTAAGCCGTCCCTTTGGGCTGAAGCAGGCGGCGGGTCTGTCTGTATCACAGTCTGGGAAGGAGGGCCTCAGGTGAGTCTGCCCACTGACTGCCCTCCATCATAGCCAGCTGAGAAAATATGGCAAGGCTGATGGAACCCACTGACAGCGAAATGTTTCTCTTCAGAAGAGGAGATTTTGCTACCAAACGTCAGCAGCTCCTCAGAGTGCTGTTCTGGTGTAGACTGGGGCGAGCTCCCACGGTCCGAAGATTACGAACGGCTCTTTTCCAGTTGCTTCATCCGAGAGAGAGCCAGAAGGGCTGATCTCAACAAATAGGGCTGCACCCCGTGAGTGCTTCGGGCAGGGCAGTCCTGAGCCAGTGTGCCACCTAAGGAATGAAAGCCAAGTTTCCTAGCCACAGGAAAGCAGACCGAGGCCTGCTGTTTTCTCTAGGCGATTGACGTGAGCTTGAGGGTGAGGCCTATACTACATTGTGGAAAAGCTCGGGGTCACGGCTGTCTTTCTCCCTCTCTCGGTCCCATGCCCTGGGCTCAGCCATGGGGGAATGCTGAGGGGGAGAGACTGCCTCTCTGCCGGACTCAGAGGGCTTCCTCCCTTTCGGGCAATTCCGTTTGTGTCTTACTTCGTGGAGGAGGAATGAGGGCGCCCAGAGATATTCTGACATGAAATGCCTATCGACAGAGGATCTGGAGGAGCTGGTTTGTCAGTGGAAGGAGCCAAAAAGCCTGCATTCCTAAGGTCTCTCTGAGAACTGCCAGACACTCTGCCGTCATAGGCCTAAGAATTGGAAATTGTGACGGCAAGGCAACACCTGGAATCCTAGGAGGCAGTGGAAGTGCGGCTCTCAAACTGGATGGAAGAAGCTTCCAAGCATAGTGTTCTTTCATGTCCCAAAGAGAACCCGCGTGTCTGAGGCTGCTAGCGTTGTGGCTGGAGAGAACTGGCATCCCCGTGGGCCTGTCGGCTCATTTCCTCTTTCTGACCCTCGAAGGAAAGTCTTCCAAAAAGCCTTTGGGACCCGCTTAGAGAGAACAGCTGCGAAGCTGATGCACAGAACATCGACATAGAGACTAGCCCTGGGTCCCAAGCATCCACCTTTCTCTGGAGGGTACGTACCCCACCCGGGGATTCAAGCAGGGAGTTTGCCTTGTACAACTTAGGCAGGAAACTGGGAGGAGATGGAGGGCCACTCTACCTGCGCTCACACCACGTGGCCCGGAGAAGTTATCACGCAGCAGAATTCAACACCCTCCCACTACACGTGTGTAGCCAAAAGAGGCGCTGGGCAGTGGGTGTTCTCAGCCCAAGAGCAGTCCTTGTTCTGGGCCGCACCTGCTCTGCGGTTCAAAGGGTCTCTGAGTCTGCTCCTTTGGAGGCATTTCAGAGCTGACGCTATCCCTGGGCTGCCGAAGCAAAGAGGCATAGCGGCCTTTCACACTGAAGGCATGGGCTTGTTTCCCATTCAGAGAGTGTATGTGGCCCCTCCCAGGCTGGAGGCGCGTTAGCTGACACCCTTTGCGCTGTGCCCCTGGAAAATCCAAGTGGCTGTACCCGATGTGGGCTGCCTGGTGAAACAACTTGCAGTCACCAGCACCCTGAGTACCCTTCCTGCAGTGTGAGTCCTAGCTAGGTAAACTCGGCCTTCGGAGGCTAGAGGGGAGCAAACATGTTCAACTTGTGGGGAAAGTCTTTGACCGATGACCGATTTGCTTGTGCTTGGGCGAGGGTTAGGCAGGAACTTTCCAACACAGGGTTTTTGCCTCACCGTAAGCCGTCCCTTTGGGCTGAAGCAGGCGGCGGGTCTGTCTGTATCACAGTCTGGGAAGGAGGGCCTCAGGTGAGTCTGCCCACTGACTGCCCTCCATCATAGCCAGCTGAGAAAATATGGCAAGGCTGATGGAACCCACTGACAGCGAAATGTTTCTGTTCAGAAGAGGAGATTTTGCTACCAAACGTCAGCAGCTCCTCAGAGTGCTGTTCTGGTGTAGACTGGGGCGAGCTCCCACGGTCCGAAGATTACGAACGGCTCTTTTCCAGTTGCTTCATCCGAGAGAGAGCCAGAAGGGCTGATCTCAACAAATAGGGCTGCACCCCGTGAGTGCTTCGGGCAGGGCAGTCCTGAGCCAGTGTGCCACCTAAGGAATGAAAGCCAAGTTTCCTAGCCACAGGAAAGCAGACCGAGGCCTGCTGTTTTCTCTAGGCGATTGACGTGAGCTTGAGGGTGAGGCCTATACTACATTGTGGAAAAGCTCGGGGTCACGGCTGTCTTTCTCCCTCTCTCGGTCCCATGCCCTGGGCTCAGCCATGGGGGAATGCTGAGGGGGAGAGACTGCCTCTCTGCCGGACTCAGAGGGCTTCCTCCCTTTCGGGCAATTCCGTTTGTGTCTTACTTCGTGGAGGAGGAATGAGGGCGCCCAGAGATATTCTGACATGAAATGCCTATCGACAGAGGATCTGGAGGAGCTGGTTTGTCAGTGGAAGGAGCCAAAAAGCCTGCATTCCTAAGGTCTCTCTGAGAACTGCCAGACACTCTGCCGTCATAGGCCTAAGAATTGGAAATTGTGACGGCAAGGCAACACCTGGAATCCTAGGAGGCAGTGGAAGTGCGGCTCTCAAACTGGATGGAAGAAGCTTCCAAGCATAGTGTTCTTTCATGTCCCAAAGAGAACCCGCGTGTCTGAGGCTGCTAGCGTTGTGGCTGGAGAGAACTGGCATCCCCGTGGGCCTGTCGGCTCATTTCCTCTTTCTGACCCTCGAAGGAAAGTCTTCCAAAAAGCCTTTGGGACCCGCTTAGAGAGAACAGCTGCGAAGCTGATGCACAGAACATCGACATAGAGACTAGCCCTGGGTCCCAAGCATCCACCTTTCTCTGGAGGGTACGTACCCCACCCGGGGATTCAAGCAGGGAGTTTGCCTTGTACAACTTAGGCAGGAAACTGGGAGGAGATGGAGGGCCACTCTACCTGCGCTCACACCACGTGGCCCGGAGAAGTTATCACGCAGCAGAATTCAACACCCTCCCACTACACGTGTGTAGCCAAAAGAGGCGCTGGGCAGTGGGTGTTCTCAGCCCAAGAGCAGTCCTTGTTCTGGGCCGCACCTGCTCTGCGGTTCAAAGGGTCTCTGAGTCTGCTCCTTTGGAGGCATTTCAGAGCTGACGCTATCCCTGGGCTGCCGAAGCAAAGAGGCATAGCGGCCTTTCACACTGAAGGCATGGGCTTGTTTCCCATTCAGAGAGTGTATGTGGCCCCTCCCAGGCTGGAGGCGCGTTAGCTGACACCCTTTGCGCTGTGCCCCTGGAAAATCCAAGTGGCTGTACCCGATGTGGGCTGCCTGGTGAAACAACTTGCAGTCACCAGCACCCTGAGTACCCTTCCTGCAGTGTGAGTCCTAGCTAGGTAAACTCGGCCTTCGGAGGCTAGAGGGGAGCAAACATGTTCAACTTGTGGGGAAAGTCTTTGACCGATGACCGATTTGCTTGTGCTTGGGCGAGGGTTAGGCAGGAACTTTCCAACACAGGGTTTTTGCCTCACCGTAAGCCGTCCCTTTGGGCTGAAGCAGGCGGCGGGTCTGTCTGTATCACAGTCTGGGAAGGAGGGCCTCAGGTGAGTCTGCCCACTGACTGCCCTCCATCATAGCCAGCTGAGAAAATATGGCAAGGCTGATGGAACCCACTGACAGCGAAATGTTTCTCTTCAGAAGAGGAGATTTTGCTACCAAACGTCAGCAGCTCCTCAGAGTGCTGTTCTGGTGTAGACTGGGGCGAGCTCCCACGGTCCGAAGATTACGAACGGCTCTTTTCCAGTTGCTTCATCCGAGAGAGAGCCAGAAGGGCTGATCTCAACAAATAGGGCTGCACCCCGTGAGTGCTTCGGGCAGGGCAGTCCTGAGCCAGTGTGCCACCTAAGGAATGAAAGCCAAGTTTCCTAGCCACAGGAAAGCAGACCGAGGCCTGCTGTTTTCTCTAGGCGATTGACGTGAGCTTGAGGGTGAGGCCTATACTACATTGTGGAAAAGCTCGGGGTCACGGCTGTCTTTCTCCCTCTCTCGGTCCCATGCCCTGGGCTCAGCCATGGGGGAATGCTGAGGGGGAGAGACTGCCTCTCTGCCGGACTCAGAGGGCTTCCTCCCTTTCGGGCAATTCCGTTTGTGTCTTACTTCGTGGAGGAGGAATGAGGGCGCCCAGAGATATTCTGACATGAAATGCCTATCGACAGAGGATCTGGAGGAGCTGGTTTGTCAGTGGAAGGAGCCAAAAAGCCTGCATTCCTAAGGTCTCTCTGAGAACTGCCAGACACTCTGCCGTCATAGGCCTAAGAATTGGAAATTGTGACGGCAAGGCAACACCTGGAATCCTAGGAGGCAGTGGAAGTGCGGCTCTCAAACTGGATGGAAGAAGCTTCCAAGCATAGTGTTCTTTCATGTCCCAAAGAGAACCCGCGTGTCTGAGGCTGCTAGCGTTGTGGCTGGAGAGAACTGGCATCCCCGTGGGCCTGTCGGCTCATTTCCTCTTTCTGACCCTCGAAGGAAAGTCTTCCAAAAAGCCTTTGGGACCCGCTTAGAGAGAACAGCTGCGAAGCTGATGCACAGAACATCGACATAGAGACTAGCCCTGGGTCCCAAGCATCCACCTTTCTCTGGAGGGTACGTACCCCACCCGGGGATTCAAGCAGGGAGTTTGCCTTGTACAACTTAGGCAGGAAACTGGGAGGAGATGGAGGGCCACTCTACCTGCGCTCACACCACGTGGCCCAGAGAAGTTATCACGCAGCAGAATTCAACACCCTCGCACTACACGTGTGTAGCCAAAAGAGGCGCTGGGCAGTGGGTGTTCTCAGGCCAAGAGCAGTCCTTGTTCTGGGCCGCACCTGCTCTGCGGTTCAAAGGGTCTCTGAGTCTGCTCCTTTGGAGGCATTTCAGAGCTGACGCTATCCCTGGGCTGCCGAAGCAAAGAGGCATAGCGGCCTTTCACACTGAAGGCATGGGCTTGTTTCCCATTCAGCGAGTGTATGTGGCCCCTCCCAGGCTGGAGGCGCGTTAGCTGACACCCTTTGCGCTGTGCCCCTGGAAAATCCAAGTGGCTGTACCCGATGTGGGCTGCCTGGTGAAACAACTTGCAGTCACCAGCACCCTGAGTACCCTTCCTGCAGTGTGAGTCCTAGCTAGGTAAACTCGGCCTTCGGAGGCTAGAGGGGAGCAAACATGTTCAACTTGTGGGGAAAGTCTTTGACCGATGACCGATTTGCTTGTGCTTGGGCGAGGGTTAGGCAGGAACTTTCCAACACAGGGTTTTTGCCTCACCGTAAGCCGTCCCTTTGGGCTGAAGCAGGCGGCGGGTCTGTCTGTATCACAGTCTGGGAAGGAGGGCCTCAGGTGAGTCTGCCCACTGACTGCCCTCCATCATAGCCAGCTGAGAAAATATGGCAAGGCTGATGGAACCCACTGACAGCGAAATGTTTCTCTTCAGAAGAGGAGATTTTGCTACCAAACGTCAGCAGCTCCTCAGAGTGCTGTTCTGGTGTAGACTGGGGCGAGCTCCCACGGTCCGAAGATTACGAACGGCTCTTTTCCAGTTGCTTCATCCGAGAGAGAGCCAGAAGGGCTGATCTCAACAAATAGGGCTGCACCCCGTGAGTGCTTCGGGCAGGGCAGTCCTGAGCCAGTGTGCCACCTAAGGAATGAAAGCCAAGTTTCCTAGCCACAGGAAAGCAGACCGAGGCCTGCTGTTTTCTCTAGGCGATTGACGTGAGCTTGAGGGTGAGGCCTATACTACATTGTGGAAAAGCTCGGGGTCACGGCTGTCTTTCTCCCTCTCTCGGTCCCATGCCCTGGGCTCAGCCATGGGGGAATGCTGAGGGGGAGAGACTGCCTCTCTGCCGGACTCAGAGGGCTTCCTCCCTTTCGGGCAATTCCGTTTGTGTCTTACTTCGTGGAGGAGGAATGAGGGCGCCCAGAGATATTCTGACATGAAATGCCTATCGACAGAGGATCTGGAGGAGCTGGTTTGTCAGTGGAAGGAGCCAAAAAGCCTGCATTCCTAAGGTCTCTCTGAGAACTGCCAGACACTCTGCCGTCATAGGCCTAAGAATTGGAAATTGTGACGGCAAGGCAACACCTGGAATCCTAGGAGGCAGTGGAAGTGCGGCTCTCAAACTGGATGGAAGAAGCTTCCAAGCATAGGGTTCTTTCATGTCCCAAAGAGAACCCGCGTGTCTGAGGCTGCTAGCCTTGTGGCTGGAGAGAACTGGCATCCCCGTGGGCCTGTCGGCTCATTTCCTCTTTCTGACCCTCGAAGGAAAGTCTTCCAAAAAGCCTTTGGGACCCGCTTAGAGAGAACAGCTGCGAAGCTGATGCACAGAACATCGACATAGAGACTAGCCCTGGGTCCCAAGCATCCACCTTTCTCTGGAGGGTACGTACCCCACCCGGGGATTCAAGCAGGGAGTTTGCCTTGTACAACTTAGGCAGGAAACTGGGAGGAGATGGAGGGCCACTCTACCTGCGCTCACACCACGTGGCCCGGAGAAGTTATCACGCAGCAGAATTCAACACCCTCCCACTACACGTGTGTAGCCAAAAGAGGCGCTGGGCAGTGGGTGTTCTCAGCCCAAGAGCAGTCCTTGTTCTGGGCCACACCTGCTCTGCGGTTCAAAGGGTCTCTGAGTCTGCTCCTTTGGAGGCATTTCAGAGCTGACGCTATCCCTGGGCTGCCGAAGCAAAGAGGCATAGCGGCCTTTCACACTGAAGGCATGGGCTTGTTTCCCATTCAGCGAGTGTATGTGGGCCCTCCCAGGCTGGAGGCGCGTTAGCTGACACCCTTTGCGCTGTGCCCCTGGAAAATCCAAGTGGCTGTACCCGATGTGGGCTGCCTGGTGAAACAACTTGCAGTCACCAGCACCCTGAGTACCCTTCCTGCAGTGTGAGTCCTAGCTAGGTAAACTCGGCCTTCGGAGGCTAGAGGGGAGCAAACATGTTCAACTTGTGGGGAAAGTCTTTGACCGATGACCGATTTGCTTGTGCTTGGGCGAGGGTTAGGCAGGAACTTTCCAACACAGGGTTTTTGCCTCACCGTAAGCCGTCCCTTTGGGCTGAAGCAGGCGGCGGGTCTGTCTGTATCACAGTCTGGGAAGGAGGGCCTCAGGTGAGTCTGCCCACTGACTGCCCTCCATCATAGCCAGCTGAGAAAATATGGCAAGGCTGATGGAACCCACTGACAGCGAAATGTTTCTCTTCAGAAGAGGAGATTTTGCTACCAAACGTCAGCAGCTCCTCAGAGTGCTGTTCTGGTGTAGACTGGGGCGAGCTCCCACGGTCCGAAGATTACGAACGGCTCTTTTCCAGTTGCTTCATCCGAGAGAGAGCCAGAAGGGCTGATCTCAACAAATAGGGCTGCACCCCGTGAGTGCTTCGGGCAGGGCAGTCCTGAGCCAGTGTGCCACCTAAGGAATGAAAGCCAAGTTTCCTAGCCACAGGAAAGCAGACCGAGGCCTGCTGTTTTCTCTAGGCGATTGACGTGAGCTTGAGGGTGAGGCCTATACTACATTGTGGAAAAGCTCGGGGTCACGGCTGTCTTTCTCCCTCTCTCGGTCCCATGCCCTGGGCTCAGCCATGGGGGAATGCTGAGGGGGAGAGACTGCCTCTCTGCCGGACTCAGAGGGCTTCCTCCCTTTCGGGCAATTCCGTTTGTGTCTTACTTCGTGGAGGAGGAATGAGGGCGCCCAGAGATATTCTGACATGAAATGCCTATCGACAGAGGATCTGGAGGAGCTGGTTTGTCAGTGGAAGGAGCCAAAAAGCCTGCATTCCTAAGGTCTCTCTGAGAACTGCCAGACACTCTGCCGTCATAGGCCTAAGAATTGGAAATTGTGACGGCAAGGCAACACCTGGAATCCTAGGAGGCAGTGGAAGTGCGGCTCTCAAACTGGATGGAAGAAGCTTCCAAGCATAGGGTTCTTTCATGTCCCAAAGAGAACCCGCGTGTCTGAGGCTGCTAGCGTTGTGGCTGGAGAGAACTGGCATCCCCGTGGGCCTGTCGGCTCATTTCCTCTTTCTGACCCTCGAAGGAAAGTCTTCCAAAAAGCCTTTGGGACCCGCTTAGAGAGAACAGCTGCGAAGCTGATGCACAGAACATCGACATAGAGACTAGCCCTGGGTCCCAAGCATCCACCTTTCTCTGGAGGGTACGTACCCCACCCGGGGATTCAAGCAGGGAGTTTGCCTTGTACAACTTAGGCAGGAAACTGGGAGGAGATGGAGGGCCACTCTACCTGCGCTCACACCACGTGGCCCGGAGAAGTTATCACGCAGCAGAATTCAACACCCTCCCACTACACGTGTGTAGCCAAAAGAGGCGCTGGGCAGTGGGTGTTCTCAGCCCAAGAGCAGTCCTTGTTCTGGGCCGCACCTGCTCTGCGGTTCAAAGGGTCTCTGAGTCTGCTCCTTTGGAGGCATTTCAGAGCTGACGCTATCCCTGGGCTGCCGAAGCAAAGAGGCATAGCGGCCTTTCACACTGAAGGCATGGGCTTGTTTCCCATTCAGAGAGTGTATGTGGCCCCTCCCAGGCTGGAGGCGCGTTAGCTGACACCCTTTGCGCTGTGCCCCTGGAAAATCCAAGTGGCTGTACCCGATGTGGGCTGCCTGGTGAAACAACTTGCAGTCACCAGCACCCTGAGTACCCTTCCTGCAGTGTGAGTCCTAGCTAGGTAAACTCGGCCTTCGGAGGCTAGAGGGGAGCAAACATGTTCAACTTGTGGGGAAAGTCTTTGACCGATGACCGATTTGCTTGTGCTTGGGCGAGGGTTAGGCAGGAACTTTCCAACACAGGGTTTTTGCCTCACCGTAAGCCGTCCCTTTGGGCTGAAGCAGGCGGCGGGTCTGTCTGTATCACAGTCTGGGAAGGAGGGCCTCAGGTGAGTCTGCCCACTGACTGCCCTCCATCATAGCCAGCTGAGAAAATATGGCAAGGCTGATGGAACCCACTGACAGCGAAATGTTTCTGTTCAGAAGAGGAGATTTTGCTACCAAACGTCAGCAGCTCCTCAGAGTGCTGTTCTGGTGTAGACTGGGGCGAGCTCCCACGGTCCGAAGATTACGAACGGCTCTTTTCCAGTTGCTTCATCCGAGAGAGAGCCAGAAGGGCTGATCTCAACAAATAGGGCTGCACCCCGTGAGTGCTTCGGGCAGGGCAGTCCTGAGCCAGTGTGCCACCTAAGGAATGAAAGCCAAGTTTCCTAGCCACAGGAAAGCAGACCGAGGCCTGCTGTTTTCTCTAGGCGATTGACGTGAGCTTGAGGGTGAGGCCTATACTACATTGTGGAAAAGCTCGGGGTCACGGCTGTCTTTCTCCCTCTCTCGGTCCCATGCCCTGGGCTCAGCCATGGGGGAATGCTGAGGGGGAGAGACTGCCTCTCTGCCGGACTCAGAGGGCTTCCTCCCTTTCGGGCAATTCCGTTTGTGTCTTACTTCGTGGAGGAGGAATGAGGGCGCCCAGAGATATTCTGACATGAAATGCCTATCGACAGAGGATCTGGAGGAGCTGGTTTGTCAGTGGAAGGAGCCAAAAAGCCTGCATTCCTAAGGTCTCTCTGAGAACTGCCAGACACTCTGCCGTCATAGGCCTAAGAATTGGAAATTGTGACGGCAAGGCAACACCTGGAATCCTAGGAGGCAGTGGAAGTGCGGCTCTCAAACTGGATGGAAGAAGCTTCCAAGCATAGGGTTCTTTCATGTCCCAAAGAGAACCCGCGTGTCTGAGGCTGCTAGCGTTGTGGCTGGAGAGAACTGGCATCCCCGTGGGCCTGTCGGCTCATTTCCTCTTTCTGACCCTCGAAGGAAAGTCTTCCAAAAAGCCTTTGGGACCCGCTTAGAGAGAACAGCTGCGAAGCTGATGCACAGAACATCGACATAGAGACTAGCCCTGGGTCCCAAGCATCCACCTTTCTCTGGAGGGTACGTACCCCACCCGGGGATTCAAGCAGGGAGTTTGCCTTGTACAACTTAGGCAGGAAACTGGGAGGAGATGGAGGGCCACTCTACCTGCGCTCACACCACGTGGCCCGGAGAAGTTATCACGCAGCAGAATTCAACACCCTCGCACTACACGTGTGTAGCCAAAAGAGGCGCTGGGCAGTGGGTGTTCTCAGCCCAAGAGCAGTCCTTGTTCTGGGCCGCACCTGCTCTGCGGTTCAAAGGGTCTCTGAGTCTGCTCCTTTGGAGGCATTTCAGAGCTGACGCTATCCCTGGGCTGCCGAAGCAAAGAGGCATAGCGGCCTTTCACACTGAAGGCATGGGCTTGTTTCCCATTCAGCGAGTGTATGTGGCCCCTCCCAGGCTGGAGGCGCGTTAGCTGACACCCTTTGCGCTGTGCCCCTGGAAAATCCAAGTGGCTGTACCCGATGTGGGCTGCCTGGTGAAACAACTTGCAGTCACCAGCACCCTGAGTACCCTTCCTGCAGTGTGAGTCCTAGCTAGGTAAACTCGGCCTTCGGAGGCTAGAGGGGAGCAAACATGTTCAACTTGTGGGGAAAGTCTTTGACCGATGACCGATTTGCTTGTGCTTGGGCGAGGGTTAGGCAGGAACTTTCCAACACAGGGTTTTTGCCTCACCGTAAGCCGTCCCTTTGGGCTGAAGCAGGCGGCGGGTCTGTCTGTATCACAGTCTGGGAAGGAGGGCCTCAGGTGAGTCTGCCCACTGACTGCCCTCCATCATAGCCAGCTGAGAAAATATGGCAAGGCTGATGGAACCCACTGACAGCGAAATGTTTCTCTTCAGAAGAGGAGATTTTGCTACCAAACGTCAGCAGCTCCTCAGAGTGCTGTTCTGGTGTAGACTGGGGCGAGCTCCCACGGTCCGAAGATTACGAACGGCTCTTTTCCAGTTGCTTCATCCGAGAGAGAGCCAGAAGGGCTGATCTCAACAAATAGGGCTGCACCCCGTGAGTGCTTCGGGCAGGGCAGTCCTGAGCCAGTGTGCCACCTAAGGAATGAAAGCCAAGTTTCCTAGCCACAGGAAAGCAGACCGAGGCCTGCTGTTTTCTCTAGGCGATTGACGTGAGCTTGAGGGTGAGGCCTATACTACATTGTGGAAAAGCTCGGGGTCACGGCTGTCTTTCTCCCTCTCTCGGTCCCATGCCCTGGGCTCAGCCATGGGGGAATGCTGAGGGGGAGAGACTGCCTCTCTGCCGGACTCAGAGGGCTTCCTCCCTTTCGGGCAATTCCGTTTGTGTCTTACTTCGTGGAGGAGGAATGAGGGCGCCCAGAGATATTCTGACATGAAATGCCTATCGACAGAGGATCTGGAGGAGCTGGTTTGTCAGTGGAAGGAACCAAAAAGCCTGCATTCCTAAGGTCTCTCTGAGAACTGCCAGACACTCTGCCGTCATAGGCCTAAGAATTGGAAATTGTGACGGCAAGGCAACACCTGGAATCCTAGGAGGCAGTGGAAGTGCGGCTCTCAAACTGGATGGAAGAAGCTTCCAAGCATAGGGTTCTTTCATGTCCCAAAGAGAACCCGCGTGTCTGAGGCTGCTAGCGTTGTGGCTGGAGAGAACTGGCATCCCCGTGGGCCTGTCGGCTCATTTCCTCTTTCTGACCCTCGAAGGAAAGTCTTCCAAAAAGCCTTTGGGACCCGCTTAGAGAGAACAGCTGCGAAGCTGATGCACAGAACATCGACATAGAGACTAGCCCTGGGTCCCAAGCAGCCACCTATCTCTGGAGGGTACGTACCCCACCCGGGGATTCAAGCAGGGAGTTTGCCTTGTACAGCTTAGGCAGGAAACCGGGAGGAGATGGAGGGCCACTCTACCTGCGCTCACACTACCTGGCCCGGAGAAGTTATCTCGCAGCAGAATTCCACACCCTCCCACTACACGTGTGTAGCCAAAAGAGGCGCTGGGCAGTGGGTGTTCTCAGCCCAAGAGCAGTCCTTGTTCTGGGCCGCACCTGCTCCGTGGTTCAAAGGGTCTCTGAGTCTGCTCCTTTGGAGGCATTTCAGAGCTGACGCTATCCCTGGGCTGCCGAAGCAAAGAGGCATAGCGGCCTTTCACACTGAAGGCATGGGCTTGTTTCCCATTCAGCGAGTGTATGTGGCCCCTCCCAGGCTGGAGGCGCGTCAGGTGACACCATTTGCGCTGCCCCTGGAAAATGCAAGTGGCTGTACCCGATGTGGGCTGCCTGGTGAAACAACTTGCAGTCACCAGCACCCTGAGTACCTTTCCTGAAGTGTGAGTCCTAGCTAGGTAAACTCGGCCTTCGGAGGCTAGAGGGGAGCAAACATGTTCAACTGGTGGGGAAAGTCTTTGACCGATGACCAATAGGCTTGTGCTTGGGCGAGGGTTAGGCAGGAACTTTCCAACACAGGGTTTTTACCTCACCGTAAGCCGTCCCTTTGGGCTGAAGCAGGCGGCGGGTCTGTCTGTATCACAGTCTGGGAAGGAGGGCCTCAGGTGAGTCTGCCCACTGACTGCCCTCCATCATAGCCAGCTGAGAAAATATGGCAAGGCTGATGGAACCCACTGACAGCGAAATGTTTCTCTTCAGAAGAGGAGATTTTGCTACCAAACGTCAGCAGCTCCTCAGAGTGCTGTTCTGGTGTAGACTGGGGCGAGCTCCCACGGTCCGAAGATTACGAACGGCTCTTTTCCAGTTGCTTCATCCGAGAGAGAGCCAGAAGGGCTGATCTCAACAAATAGGGCTGCACCCCGTGAGTGCTTCGGGCAGGGCAGTCCTGAGCCAGTGTGCCACCTAAGGAATGAAAGCCAAGTTTCCTAGCCACAGGAAAGCAGACCGAGGCCTGCTGTTTTCTCTAGGCGATTGACGTGAGCTTGAGGGTGAGGCCTATACTACATTGTGGAAAAGCTCGGGGTCACGGCTGTCTTTCTCCCTCTCTCGGTCCCATGCCCTGGGCTCAGCCATGGGGGAATGCTGAGGGGGAGAGACTGCCTCTCTGCCGGACTCAGAGGGCTTCCTCCCTTTCGGGCAATTCCGTTTGTGTCTTACTTCGTGGAGGAGGAATGAGGGCGCCCAGAGATATTCTGACATGAAATGCCTATCGACAGAGGATCTGGAGGAGCTGGTTTGTCAGTGGAAGGAGCCAAAAAGCCTGCATTCCTAAGGTCTCTCTGAGAACTGCCAGACACTCTGCCGTCATAGGCCTAAGAATTGGAAATTGTGACGGCAAGGCAACACCTGGAATCCTAGGAGGCAGTGGAAGTGCGGCTCTCAAACTGGATGGAAGAAGCTTCCAAGCATAGGGTTCTTTCATGTCCCAAAGAGAACCCGCGTGTCTGAGGCTGCTAGCGTTGTGGCTGGAGAGAACTGGCATCCCCGTGGGCCTGTCGGCTCATTTCCTCTTTCTGACCCTCGAAGGAAAGTCTTCCAAAAAGCCTTTGGGACCCGCTTAGAGAGAACAGCTGCGAAGCTGATGCACAGAACATCGACATAGAGACTAGCCCTGGGTCCCAAGCATCCACCTTTCTCTGGAGGGTACGTACCCCACCCGGGGATTCAAGCAGGGAGTTTGCCTTGTACAACTTAGGCAGGAAACTGGGAGGAGATGGAGGGCCACTCTACCTGCGCTCACACCACGTGGCCCGGAGAAGTTATCACGCAGCAGAATTCAACACCCTCCCACTACACGTGTGTAGCCAAAAGAGGCGCTGGGCAGTGGGTGTTCTCAGCCCAAGAGCAGTCCTTGTTCTGGGCCGCACCTGCTCTGCGGTTCAAAGGGTCTCTGAGTCTGCTCCTTTGGAGGCATTTCAGAGCTGACGCTATCCCTGGGCTGCCGAAGCAAAGAGGCATAGCGGCCTTTCACACTGAAGGCATGGGCTTGTTTCCCATTCAGAGAGTGTATGTGGCCCCTCCCAGGCTGGAGGCGCGTTAGCTGACACCCTTTGCGCTGTGCCCCTGGAAAATCCAAGTGGCTGTACCCGATGTGGGCTGCCTGGTGAAACAACTTGCAGTCACCAGCACCCTGAGTACCCTTCCTGCAGTGTGAGTCCTAGCTAGGTAAACTCGGCCTTCGGAGGCTAGAGGGGAGCAAACATGTTCAACTTGTGGGGAAAGTCTTTGACCGATGACCGATTTGCTTGTGCTTGGGCGAGGGTTAGGCAGGAACTTTCCAACACAGGGTTTTTGCCTCACCGTAAGCCGTCCCTTTGGGCTGAAGCAGGCGGCGGGTCTGTCTGTATCACAGTCTGGGAAGGAGGGCCTCAGGTGAGTCTGCCCACTGACTGCCCTCCATCATAGCCAGCTGAGAAAATATGGCAAGGCTGATGGAACCCACTGACAGCGAAATGTTTCTCTTCAGAAGAGGAGATTTTGCTACCAAACGTCAGCAGCTCCTCAGAGTGCTGTTCTGGTGTAGACTGGGGCGAGCTCCCACGGTCCGAAGATTACGAACGGCTCTTTTCCAGTTGCTTCATCCGAGAGAGAGCCAGAAGGGCTGATCTCAACAAATAGGGCTGCACCCCGTGAGTGCTTCGGGCAGGGCAGTCCTGAGCCAGTGTGCCACCTAAGGAATGAAAGCCAAGTTTCCTAGCCACAGGAAAGCAGACCGAGGCCTGCTGTTTTCTCTAGGCGATTGACGTGAGCTTGAGGGTGAGGCCTATACTACATTGTGGAAAAGCTCGGGGTCACGGCTGTCTTTCTCCCTCTCTCGGTCCCATGCCCTGGGCTCAGCCATGGGGGAATGCTGAGGGGGAGAGACTGCCTCTCTGCCGGACTCAGAGGGCTTCCTCCCTTTCGGGCAATTCCGTTTGTGTCTTACTTCGTGGAGGAGGAATGAGGGCGCCCAGAGATATTCTGACATGAAATGCCTATCGACAGAGGATCTGGAGGAGCTGGTTTGTCAGTGGAAGGAACCAAAAAGCCTGCATTCCTAAGGTCTCTCTGAGAACTGCCAGACACTCTGCCGTCATAGGCCTAAGAATTGGAAATTGTGACGGCAAGGCAACACCTGGAATCCTAGGAGGCAGTGGAAGTGCGGCTCTCAAACTGGATGGAAGAAGCTTCCAAGCATAGGGTTCTTTCATGTCCCAAAGAGAACCCGCGTGTCTGAGGCTGCTAGCGTTGTGGCTGGAGAGAACTGGCATCCCCGTGGGCCTGTCGGCTCATTTCCTCTTTCTGACCCTCGAAGGAAAGTCTTCCAAAAAGCCTTTGGGACCCGCTTAGAGAGAACAGCTGCGAAGCTGATGCACAGAACATCGACATAGAGACTAGCCCTGGGTCCCAAGCAGCCACCTATCTCTGGAGGGTACGTACCCCACCCGGGGATTCAAGCAGGGAGTTTGCCTTGTACAGCTTAGGCAGGAAACCGGGAGGAGATGGAGGGCCACTCTACCTGCGCTCACACTACCTGGCCCGGAGAAGTTATCTCGCAGCAGAATTCCACACCCTCCCACTACACGTGTGTAGCCAAAAGAGGCGCTGGGCAGTGGGTGTTCTCAGCCCAAGAGCAGTCCTTGTTCTGGGCCGCACCTGCTCCGTGGTTCAAAGGGTCTCTGAGTCTGCTCCTTTGGAGGCATTTCAGAGCTGACGCTATCCCTGGGCTGCCGAAGCAAAGAGGCATAGCGGCCTTTCACACTGAAGGCATGGGCTTGTTTCCCATTCAGCGAGTGTATGTGGCCCCTCCCAGGCTGGAGGCGCGTCAGGTGACACCATTTGCGCTGCCCCTGGAAAATGCAAGTGGCTGTACCCGATGTGGGCTGCCTGGTGAAACAACTTGCAGTCACCAGCACCCTGAGTACCCTTCCTGCAGTGTGAGTCCTAGCTAGGTAAACTCGGCCTTCGGAGGCTAGAGGGGAGCAAACATGTTCAACTTGTGGGGAAAGTCTTTGACCGATGACCGATTTGCTTGTGCTTGGGCGAGGGTTAGGCAGGAACTTTCCAACACAGGGTTTTTGCCTCACCGTAAGCCGTCCCTTTGGGCTGAAGCAGGCGGCGGGTCTGTCTGTATCACAGTCTGGGAAGGAGGGCCTCAGGTGAGTCTGCCCACTGACTGCCCTCCATCATAGCCAGCTGAGAAAATATGGCAAGGCTGATGGAACCCACTGACAGCGAAATGTTTCTCTTCAGAAGAGGAGATTTTGCTACCAAACGTCAGCAGCTCCTCAGAGTGCTGTTCTGGTGTAGACTGGGGCGAGCTCCCACGGTCCGAAGATTACGAACGGCTCTTTTCCAGTTGCTTCATCCGAGAGAGAGCCAGAAGGGCTGATCTCAACAAATAGGGCTGCACCCCGTGAGTGCTTCGGGCAGGGCAGTCCTGAGCCAGTGTGCCACCTAAGGAATGAAAGCCAAGTTTCCTAGCCACAGGAAAGCAGACCGAGGCCTGCTGTTTTCTCTAGGCGATTGACGTGAGCTTGAGGGTGAGGCCTATACTACATTGTGGAAAAGCTCGGGGTCACGGCTGTCTTTCTCCCTCTCTCGGTCCCATGCCCTGGGCTCAGCCATGGGGGAATGCTGAGGGGGAGAGACTGCCTCTCTGCCGGACTCAGAGGGCTTCCTCCCTTTCGGGCAATTCCGTTTGTGTCTTACTTCGTGGAGGAGGAATGAGGGCGCCCAGAGATATTCTGACATGAAATGCCTATCGACAGAGGATCTGGAGGAGCTGGTTTGTCAGTGGAAGGAGCCAAAAAGCCTGCATTCCTAAGGTCTCTCTGAGAACTGCCAGACACTCTGCCGTCATAGGCCTAAGAATTGGAAATTGTGACGGCAAGGCAACACCTGGAATCCTAGGAGGCAGTGGAAGTGCGGCTCTCAAACTGGATGGAAGAAGCTTCCAAGCATAGGGTTCTTTCATGTCCCAAAGAGAACCCGCGTGTCTGAGGCTGCTAGCCTTGTGGCTGGAGAGAACTGGCATCCCCGTGGGCCTGTCGGCTCATTTCCTCTTTCTGACCCTCGAAGGAAAGTCTTCCAAAAAGCCTTTGGGACCCGCTTAGAGAGAACAGCTGCGAAGCTGATGCACAGAACATCGACATAGAGACTAGCCCTGGGTCCCAAGCATCCACCTTTCTCTGGAGGGTACGTACCCCACCCGGGGATTCAAGCAGGGAGTTTGCCTTGTACAACTTAGGCAGGAAACTGGGAGGAGATGGAGGGCCACTCTACCTGCGCTCACACCACGTGGCCCGGAGAAGTTATCACGCAGCAGAATTCAACACCCTCCCACTACACGTGTGTAGCCAAAAGAGGCGCTGGGCAGTGGGTGTTCTCAGCCCAAGAGCAGTCCTTGTTCTGGGCCGCACCTGCTCTGCGGTTCAAAGGGTCTCTGAGTCTGCTCCTTTGGAGGCATTTCAGAGCTGACGCTATCCCTGGGCTGCCGAAGCAAAGAGGCATAGCGGCCTTTCACACTGAAGGCATGGGCTTGTTTCCCATTCAGCGAGTGTATGTGGGCCCTCCCAGGCTGGAGGCGCGTTAGCTGACACCCTTTGCGCTGTGCCCCTGGAAAATCCAAGTGGCTGTACCCGATGTGGGCTGCCTGGTGAAACAACTTGCAGTCACCAGCACCCTGAGTACCCTTCCTGCAGTGTGAGTCCTAGCTAGGTAAACTCGGCCTTCGGAGGCTAGAGGGGAGCAAACATGTTCAACTTGTGGGGAAAGTCTTTGACCGATGACCGATTTGCTTGTGCTTGGGCGAGGGTTAGGCAGGAACTTTCCAACACAGGGTTTTTGCCTCACCGTAAGCCGTCCCTTTGGGCTGAAGCAGGCGGCGGGTCTGTCTGTATCACAGTCTGGGAAGGAGGGCCTCAGGTGAGTCTGCCCACTGACTGCCCTCCATCATAGCCAGCTGAGAAAATATGGCAAGGCTGATGGAACCCACTGACAGCGAAATGTTTCTCTTCAGAAGAGGAGATTTTGCTACCAAACGTCAGCAGCTCCTCAGAGTGCTGTTCTGGTGTAGACTGGGGCGAGCTCCCACGGTCCGAAGATTACGAACGGCTCTTTTCCAGTTGCTTCATCCGAGAGAGAGCCAGAAGGGCTGATCTCAACAAATAGGGCTGCACCCCGTGAGTGCTTCGGGCAGGGCAGTCCTGAGCCAGTGTGCCACCTAAGGAATGAAAGCCAAGTTTCCTAGCCACAGGAAAGCAGACCGAGGCCTGCTGTTTTCTCTAGGCGATTGACGTGAGCTTGAGGGTGAGGCCTATACTACATTGTGGAAAAGCTCGGGGTCACGGCTGTCTTTCTCCCTCTCTCGGTCCCATGCCCTGGGCTCAGCCATGGGGGAATGCTGAGGGGGAGAGACTGCCTCTCTGCCGGACTCAGAGGGCTTCCTCCCTTTCGGGCAATTCCGTTTGTGTCTTACTTCGTGGAGGAGGAATGAGGGCGCCCAGAGATATTCTGACATGAAATGCCTATCGACAGAGGATCTGGAGGAGCTGGTTTGTCAGTGGAAGGAGCCAAAAAGCCTGCATTCCTAAGGTCTCTCTGAGAACTGCCAGACACTCTGCCGTCATAGGCCTAAGAATTGGAAATTGTGACGGCAAGGCAACACCTGGAATCCTAGGAGGCAGTGGAAGTGCGGCTCTCAAACTGGATGGAAGAAGCTTCCAAGCATAGGGTTCTTTCATGTCCCAAAGAGAACCCGCGTGTCTGAGGCTGCTAGCGTTGTGGCTGGAGAGAACTGGCATCCCCGTGGGCCTGTCGGCTCATTTCCTCTTTCTGACCCTCGAAGGAAAGTCTTCCAAAAAGCCTTTGGGACCCGCTTAGAGAGAACAGCTGCGAAGCTGATGCACAGAACATCGACATAGAGACTAGCCCTGGGTCCCAAGCATCCACCTTTCTCTGGAGGGTACGTACCCCACCCGGGGATTCAAGCAGGGAGTTTGCCTTGTACAACTTAGGCAGGAAACTGGGAGGAGATGGAGGGCCACTCTACCTGCGCTCACACCACGTGGCCCGGAGAAGTTATCACGCAGCAGAATTCAACACCCTCCCACTACACGTGTGTAGCCAAAAGAGGCGCTGGGCAGTGGGTGTTCTCAGCCCAAGAGCAGTCCTTGTTCTGGGCCGCACATGCTCTGCGGTTCAAAGGGTCTCTGAGTCTGCTCCTTTGGAGGCATTTCAGAGCTGACGCTATCCCTGGGCTGCCGAAGCAAGGAGGCATAGCGGCCTTTCACACTGAAGGCATGGGCTTGTTTCCCATTCAGAGAGTGTATGTGGGCCCTCCCAGGCTGGAGGCGCGTTAGCTGACACCCTTTGCGCTGTGCCCCTGGAAAATGCAAGTGGCTGTACCCGATGTGGGCTGCCTGGTGAAACAACTTGCAGTCACCAGCACCCTGAGTACCCTTCCTGCAGTGTGAGTCCTAGCTAGGTAAACTCGGCCTTCGGAGGCTAGAGGGGAGCAAACATGTTCAACTTGTGGGGAAAGTCTTTGGCCGATGACCAATATGCTTGTGCTTGGGCGAGGGTTAGGCAGGAACTTTCCAACACAGGGTTTTTGCCTCACCGTAAGCCGTCCCTTTGGGCTGAAGCAGGCGGCGGGTCTGTCTGTATCACAGTCTGGGAAGGAGGGCCTCAGGTGAGTCTGCCCACTGACTGCCCTCCATCATAGCCAGCTGAGAAAATATGGCAAGGCTGATGGAACCCACTGACAGCGAAATGTTTCTCTTCAGAAGAGGAGATTTTGCTACCAAACGTCAGCAGCTCCTCAGAGTGCTGTTCTGGTGTAGACTGGGGCGAGCTCCCACGGTCCGAAGATTACGAACGGCTCTTTTCCAGTTGCTTCATCCGAGAGAGAGCCAGAAGGGCTGATCTCAACAAATAGGGCTGCACCCCGTGAGTGCTTCGGGCAGGGCAGTCCTGAGCCAGTGTGCCACCTAAGGAATGAAAGCCAAGTTTCCTAGCCACAGGAAAGCAGACCGAGGCCTGCTGTTTTCTCTAGGCGATTGACGTGAGCTTGAGGGTGAGGCCTATACTACATTGTGGAAAAGCTCGGGGTCACGGCTGTCTTTCTCCCTCTCTCGGTCCCATGCCCTGGGCTCAGCCATGGGGGAATGCTGAGGGGGAGAGACTGCCTCTCTGCCGGACTCAGAGGGCTTCCTCCCTTTCGGGCAATTCCGTTTGTGTCTTACTTCGTGGAGGAGGAATGAGGGCGCCCAGAGATATTCTGACATGAAATGCCTATCGACAGAGGATCTGGAGGAGCTGGTTTGTCAGTGGAAGGAGCCAAAAAGCCTGCATTCCTAAGGTCTCTCTGAGAACTGCCAGACACTCTGCCGTCATAGGCCTAAGAATTGGAAATTGTGACGGCAAGGCAACACCTGGAATCCTAGGAGGCAGTGGAAGTGCGGCTCTCAAACTGGATGGAAGAAGCTTCCAAGCATAGGGTTCTTTCATGTCCCAAAGAGAACCCGCGTGTCTGAGGCTGCTAGCCTTGTGGCTGGAGAGAACTGGCATCCCCGTGGGCCTGTCGGCTCATTTCCTCTTTCTGACCCTCGAAGGAAAGTCTTCCAAAAAGCCTTTGGGACCCGCTTAGAGAGAACAGCTGCGAAGCTGATGCACAGAACATCGACATAGAGACTAGCCCTGGGTCCCAAGCATCCACCTTTCTCTGGAGGGTACGTACCCCACCCGGGGATTCAAGCAGGGAGTTTGCCTTGTACAACTTAGGCAGGAAACTGGGAGGAGATGGAGGGCCACTCTACCTGCGCTCACACCACGTGGCCCGGAGAAGTTATCACGCAGCAGAATTCAACACCCTCCCACTACACGTGTGTAGCCAAAAGAGGCGCTGGGCAGTGGGTGTTCTCAGCCCAAGAGCAGTCCTTGTTCTGGGCCGCACCTGCTCTGCGGTTCAAAGGGTCTCTGAGTCTGCTCCTTTGGAGGCATTTCAGAGCTGACGCTATCCCTGGGCTGCCGAAGCAAAGAGGCATAGCGGCCTTTCACACTGAAGGCATGGGCTTGTTTCCCATTCAGCGAGTGTATGTGGGCCCTCCCAGGCTGGAGGCGCGTTAGCTGACACCCTTTGCGCTGTGCCCCTGGAAAATCCAAGTGGCTGTACCCGATGTGGGCTGCCTGGTGAAACAACTTGCAGTCACCAGCACCCTGAGTACCCTTCCTGCAGTGTGAGTCCTAGCTAGGTAAACTCGGCCTTCGGAGGCTAGAGGGGAGCAAACATGTTCAACTTGTGGGGAAAGTCTTTGACCGATGACCGATTTGCTTGTGCTTGGGCGAGGGTTAGGCAGGAACTTTCCAACACAGGGTTTTTGCCTCACCGTAAGCCGTCCCTTTGGGCTGAAGCAGGCGGCGGGTCTGTCTGTATCACAGTCTGGGAAGGAGGGCCTCAGGTGAGTCTGCCCACTGACTGCCCTCCATCATAGCCAGCTGAGAAAATATGGCAAGGCTGATGGAACCCACTGACAGCGAAATGTTTCTCTTCAGAAGAGGAGATTTTGCTACCAAACGTCAGCAGCTCCTCAGAGTGCTGTTCTGGTGTAGACTGGGGCGAGCTCCCACGGTCCGAAGATTACGAACGGCTCTTTTCCAGTTGCTTCATCCGAGAGAGAGCCAGAAGGGCTGATCTCAACAAATAGGGCTGCACCCCGTGAGTGCTTCGGGCAGGGCAGTCCTGAGCCAGTGTGCCACCTAAGGAATGAAAGCCAAGTTTCCTAGCCACAGGAAAGCAGACCGAGGCCTGCTGTTTTCTCTAGGCGATTGACGTGAGCTTGAGGGTGAGGCCTATACTACATTGTGGAAAAGCTCGGGGTCACGGCTGTCTTTCTCCCTCTCTCGGTCCCATGCCCTGGGCTCAGCCATGGGGGAATGCTGAGGGGGAGAGACTGCCTCTCTGCCGGACTCAGAGGGCTTCCTCCCTTTCGGGCAATTCCGTTTGTGTCTTACTTCGTGGAGGAGGAATGAGGGCGCCCAGAGATATTCTGACATGAAATGCCTATCGACAGAGGATCTGGAGGAGCTGGTTTGTCAGTGGAAGGAGCCAAAAAGCCTGCATTCCTAAGGTCTCTCTGAGAACTGCCAGACACTCTGCCGTCATAGGCCTAAGAATTGGAAATTGTGACGGCAAGGCAACACCTGGAATCCTAGGAGGCAGTGGAAGTGCGGCTCTCAAACTGGATGGAAGAAGCTTCCAAGCATAGGGTTCTTTCATGTCCCAAAGAGAACCCGCGTGTCTGAGGCTGCTAGCGTTGTGGCTGGAGAGAACTGGCATCCCCGTGGGCCTGTCGGCTCATTTCCTCTTTCTGACCCTCGAAGGAAAGTCTTCCAAAAAGCCTTTGGGACCCGCTTAGAGAGAACAGCTGCGAAGCTGATGCACAGAACATCGACATAGAGACTAGCCCTGGGTCCCAAGCATCCACCTTTCTCTGGAGGGTACGTACCCCACCCGGGGATTCAAGCAGGGAGTTTGCCTTGTACAACTTAGGCAGGAAACTGGGAGGAGATGGAGGGCCACTCTACCTGCGCTCACACCACGTGGCCCGGAGAAGTTATCACGCAGCAGAATTCAACACCCTCCCACTACACGTGTGTAGCCAAAAGAGGCGCTGGGCAGTGGGTGTTCTCAGCCCAAGAGCAGTCCTTGTTCTGGGCCGCACCTGCTCTGCGGTTCAAAGGGTCTCTGAGTCTGCTCCTTTGGAGGCATTTCAGAGCTGACGCTATCCCTGGGCTGCCGAAGCAAGGAGGCATAGCGGCCTTTCACACTGAAGGCATGGGCTTGTTTCCCATTCAGAGAGTGTATGTGGGCCCTCCCAGGCTGGAGGCGCGTTAGCTGACACCCTTTGCGCTGTGCACCTGGAAAATGCAAGTGGCTGTACCCGATGTGGGCTGCCTGGTGAAACAACTTGCAGTCACCAGCACCCTGAGTACCCTTCCTGCAGTGTGAGTCCTAGCTAGGTAAACTCGGCCTTCGGAGGCTAGAGGGGAGCAAACATGTTCAACTTGTGGGGAAAGTCTTTGGCCGATGACCAATATGCTTGTGCTTGGGCGAGGGTTAGGCAGGAACTTTCCAACACAGGGTTTTTGCCTCACCGTAAGCCGTCCCTTTGGGCTGAAGCAGGCGGCGGGTCTGTCTGTATCACAGTCTGGGAAGGAGGGCCTCAGGTGAGTCTGCCCACTGACTGCCCTCCATCATAGCCAGCTGAGAAAATATGGCAAGGCTGATGGAACCCACTGACAGCGAAATGTTTCTGTTCAGAAGAGGAGATTTTGCTACCAAACGTCAGCAGCTCCTCAGAGTGCTGTTCTGGTGTAGACTGGGGCGAGCTCCCACGGTCCGAAGATTACGAACGGCTCTTTTCCAGTTGCTTCATCCGAGAGAGAGCCAGAAGGGCTGATCTCAACAAATAGGGCTGCACCCCGTGAGTGCTTCGGGCAGGGCAGTCCTGAGCCAGTGTGCCACCTAAGGAATGAAAGCCAAGTTTCCTAGCCACAGGAAAGCAGACCGAGGCCTGCTGTTTTCTCTAGGCGATTGACGTGAGCTTGAGGGTGAGGCCTATACTACATTGTGGAAAAGCTCGGGGTCACGGCTGTCTTTCTCCCTCTCTCGGTCCCATGCCCTGGGCTCAGCCATGGGGGAATGCTGAGGGGGAGAGACTGCCTCTCTGCCGGACTCAGAGGGCTTCCTCCCTTTCGGGCAATTCCGTTTGTGTCTTACTTCGTGGAGGAGGAATGAGGGCGCCCAGAGATATTCTGACATGAAATGCCTATCGACAGAGGATCTGGAGGAGCTGGTTTGTCAGTGGAAGGAGCCAAAAAGCCTGCATTCCTAAGGTCTCTCTGAGAACTGCCAGACACTCTGCCGTCATAGGCCTAAGAATTGGAAATTGTGACGGCAAGGCAACACCTGGAATCCTAGGAGGCAGTGGAAGTGCGGCTCTCAAACTGGATGGAAGAAGCTTCCAAGCATAGGGTTCTTTCATGTCCCAAAGAGAACCCGCGTGTCTGAGGCTGCTAGCGTTGTGGCTGGAGAGAACTGGCATCCCCGTGGGCCTGTCGGCTCATTTCCTCTTTCTGACCCTCGAAGGAAAGTCTTCCAAAAAGCCTTTGGGACCCGCTTAGAGAGAACAGCTGCGAAGCTGATGCACAGAACATCGACATAGAGACTAGCCCTGGGTCCCAAGCATCCACCTTTCTCTGGAGGGTACGTACCCCACCCGGGGATTCAAGCAGGGAGTTTGCCTTGTACAACTTAGGCAGGAAACTGGGAGGAGATGGAGGGCCACTCTACCTGCGCTCACACCACGTGGCCCGGAGAAGTTATCACGCAGCAGAATTCAACACCCTCGCACTACACGTGTGTAGCCAAAAGAGGCGCTGGGCAGTGGGTGTTCTCAGCCCAAGAGCAGTCCTTGTTCTGGGCCGCACCTGCTCTGCGGTTCAAAGGGTCTCTGAGTCTGCTCCTTTGGAGGCATTTCAGAGCTGACGCTATCCCTGGGCTGCCGAAGCAAAGAGGCATAGCGGCCTTTCACACTGAAGGCATGGGCTTGTTTCCCATTCAGCGAGTGTATGTGGCCCCTCCCAGGCTGGAGGCGCGTTAGCTGACACCCTTTGCGCTGTGCCCCTGGAAAATCCAAGTGGCTGTACCCGATGTGGGCTGCCTGGTGAAACAACTTGCAGTCACCAGCACCCTGAGTACCCTTCCTGCAGTGTGAGTCCTAGCTAGGTAAACTCGGCCTTCGGAGGCTAGAGGGGAGCAAACATGTTCAACTTGTGGGGAAAGTCTTTGACCGATGACCGATTTGCTTGTGCTTGGGCGAGGGTTAGGCAGGAACTTTCCAACACAGGGTTTTTGCCTCACCGTAAGCCGTCCCTTTGGGCTGAAGCAGGCGGCGGGTCTGTCTGTATCACAGTCTGGGAAGGAGGGCCTCAGGTGAGTCTGCCCACTGACTGCCCTCCATCATAGCCAGCTGAGAAAATATGGCAAGGCTGATGGAACCCACTGACAGCGAAATGTTTCTCTTCAGAAGAGGAGATTTTGCTACCAAACGTCAGCAGCTCCTCAGAGTGCTGTTCTGGTGTAGACTGGGGCGAGCTCCCACGGTCCGAAGATTACGAACGGCTCTTTTCCAGTTGCTTCATCCGAGAGAGAGCCAGAAGGGCTGATCTCAACAAATAGGGCTGCACCCCGTGAGTGCTTCGGGCAGGGCAGTCCTGAGCCAGTGTGCCACCTAAGGAATGAAAGCCAAGTTTCCTAGCCACAGGAAAGCAGACCGAGGCCTGCTGTTTTCTCTAGGCGATTGACGTGAGCTTGAGGGTGAGGCCTATACTACATTGTGGAAAAGCTCGGGGTCACGGCTGTCTTTCTCCCTCTCTCGGTCCCATGCCCTGGGCTCAGCCATGGGGGAATGCTGAGGGGGAGAGACTGCCTCTCTGCCGGACTCAGAGGGCTTCCTCCCTTTCGGGCAATTCCGTTTGTGTCTTACTTCGTGGAGGAGGAATGAGGGCGCCCAGAGATATTCTGACATGAAATGCCTATCGACAGAGGATCTGGAGGAGCTGGTTTGTCAGTGGAAGGAGCCAAAAAGCCTGCATTCCTAAGGTCTCTCTGAGAACTGCCAGACACTCTGCCGTCATAGGCCTAAGAATTGGAAATTGTGACGGCAAGGCAACACCTGGAATCCTAGGAGGCAGTGGAAGTGCGGCTCTCAAACTGGATGGAAGAAGCTTCCAAGCATAGTGTTCTTTCATGTCCCAAAGAGAACCCGCGTGTCTGAGGCTGCTAGCGTTGTGGCTGGAGAGAACTGGCATCCCCGTGGGCCTGTCGGCTCATTTCCTCTTTCTGACCCTCGAAGGAAAGTCTTCCAAAAAGCCTTTGGGACCCGCTTAGAGAGAACAGCTGCGAAGCTGATGCACAGAACATCGACATAGAGACTAGCCCTGGGTCCCAAGCATCCACCTTTCTCTGGAGGGTACGTACCCCACCCGGGGATTCAAGCAGGGAGTTTGCCTTGTACAACTTAGGCAGGAAACTGGGAGGAGATGGAGGGCCACTCTACCTGCGCTCACACCACGTGGCCCGGAGAAGTTATCACGCAGCAGAATTCAACACCCTCCCACTACACGTGTGTAGCCAAAAGAGGCGCTGGGCAGTGGGTGTTCTCAGCCCAAGAGCAGTCCTTGTTCTGGGCCGCACCTGCTCTGCGGTTCAAAGGGTCTCTGAGTCTGCTCCTTTGGAGGCATTTCAGAGCTGACGCTATCCCTGGGCTGCCGAAGCAAAGAGGCATAGCGGCCTTTCACACTGAAGGCATGGGCTTGTTTCCCATTCAGAGAGTGTATGTGGCCCCTCCCAGGCTGGAGGCGCGTTAGCTGACACCCTTTGCGCTGTGCCCCTGGAAAATCCAAGTGGCTGTACCCGATGTGGGCTGCCTGGTGAAACAACTTGCAGTCACCAGCACCCTGAGTACCCTTCCTGCAGTGTGAGTCCTAGCTAGGTAAACTCGGCCTTCGGAGGCTAGAGGGGAGCAAACATGTTCAACTTGTGGGGAAAGTCTTTGACCGATGACCGATTTGCTTGTGCTTGGGCGAGGGTTAGGCAGGAACTTTCCAACACAGGGTTTTTGCCTCACCGTAAGCCGTCCCTTTGGGCTGAAGCAGGCGGCGGGTCTGTCTGTATCACAGTCTGGGAAGGAGGGCCTCAGGTGAGTCTGCCCACTGACTGCCCTCCATCATAGCCAGCTGAGAAAATATGGCAAGGCTGATGGAACCCACTGACAGCGAAATGTTTCTGTTCAGAAGAGGAGATTTTGCTACCAAACGTCAGCAGCTCCTCAGAGTGCTGTTCTGGTGTAGACTGGGGCGAGCTCCCACGGTCCGAAGATTACGAACGGCTCTTTTCCAGTTGCTTCATCCGAGAGAGAGCCAGAAGGGCTGATCTCAACAAATAGGGCTGCACCCCGTGAGTGCTTCGGGCAGGGCAGTCCTGAGCCAGTGTGCCACCTAAGGAATGAAAGCCAAGTTTCCTAGCCACAGGAAAGCAGACCGAGGCCTGCTGTTTTCTCTAGGCGATTGACGTGAGCTTGAGGGTGAGGCCTATACTACATTGTGGAAAAGCTCGGGGTCACGGCTGTCTTTCTCCCTCTCTCGGTCCCATGCCCTGGGCTCAGCCATGGGGGAATGCTGAGGGGGAGAGACTGCCTCTCTGCCGGACTCAGAGGGCTTCCTCCCTTTCGGGCAATTCCGTTTGTGTCTTACTTCGTGGAGGAGGAATGAGGGCGCCCAGAGATATTCTGACATGAAATGCCTATCGACAGAGGATCTGGAGGAGCTGGTTTGTCAGTGGAAGGAGCCAAAAAGCCTGCATTCCTAAGGTCTCTCTGAGAACTGCCAGACACTCTGCCGTCATAGGCCTAAGAATTGGAAATTGTGACGGCAAGGCAACACCTGGAATCCTAGGAGGCAGTGGAAGTGCGGCTCTCAAACTGGATGGAAGAAGCTTCCAAGCATAGGGTTCTTTCATGTCCCAAAGAGAACCCGCGTGTCTGAGGCTGCTAGCGTTGTGGCTGGAGAGAACTGGCATCCCCGTGGGCCTGTCGGCTCATTTCCTCTTTCTGACCCTCGAAGGAAAGTCTTCCAAAAAGCCTTTGGGACCCGCTTAGAGAGAACAGCTGCGAAGCTGATGCACAGAACATCGACATAGAGACTAGCCCTGGGTCCCAAGCATCCACCTTTCTCTGGAGGGTACGTACCCCACCCGGGGATTCAAGCAGGGAGTTTGCCTTGTACAACTTAGGCAGGAAACTGGGAGGAGATGGAGGGCCACTCTACCTGCGCTCACACCACGTGGCCCGGAGAAGTTATCACGCAGCAGAATTCAACACCCTCCCACTACACGTGTGTAGCCAAAAGAGGCGCTGGGCAGTGGGTGTTCTCAGCCCAAGAGCAGTCCTTGTTCTGGGCCGCACCTGCTCTGCGGTTCAAAGGGTCTCTGAGTCTGCTCCTTTGGAGGCATTTCAGAGCTGACGCTATCCCTGGGCTGCCGAAGCAAAGAGGCATAGCGGCCTTTCACACTGAAGGCATGGGCTTGTTTCCCATTCAGCGAGTGTATGTGGCCCCTCCCAGGCTGGAGGCGCGTTAGCTGACACCCTTTGCGCTGTGCCCCTGGAAAATCCAAGTGGCTGTACCCGATGTGGGCTGCCTGGTGAAACAACTTGCAGTCACCAGCACCCTGAGTACCCTTCCTGCAGTGTGAGTCCTAGCTAGGTAAACTCGGCCTTCGGAGGCTAGAGGGGAGCAAACATGTTCAACTTGTGGGGAAAGTCTTTGACCGATGACCGATTTGCTTGTGCTTGGGCGAGGGTTAGGCAGGAACTTTCCAACACAGGGTTTTTGCCTCACCGTAAGCCGTCCCTTTGGGCTGAAGCAGGCGGCGGGTCTGTCTGTATCACAGTCTGGGAAGGAGGGCCTCAGGTGAGTCTGCCCACTGACTGCCCTCCATCATAGCCAGCTGAGAAAATATGGCAAGGCTGATGGAACCCACTGACAGCGAAATGTTTCTGTTCAGAAGAGGAGATTTTGCTACCAAACGTCAGCAGCTCCTCAGAGTGCTGTTCTGGTGTAGACTGGGGCGAGCTCCCACGGTCCGAAGATTACGAACGGCTCTTTTCCAGTTGCTTCATCCGAGAGAGAGCCAGAAGGGCTGATCTCAACAAATAGGGCTGCACCCCGTGAGTGCTTCGGGCAGGGCAGTCCTGAGCCAGTGTGCCACCTAAGGAATGAAAGCCAAGTTTCCTAGCCACAGGAAAGCAGACCGAGGCCTGCTGTTTTCTCTAGGCGATTGACGTGAGCTTGAGGGTGAGGCCTATACTACATTGTGGAAAAGCTCGGGGTCACGGCTGTCTTTCTCCCTCTCTCGGTCCCATGCCCTGGGCTCAGCCATGGGGGAATGCTGAGGGGGAGAGACTGCCTCTCTGCCGGACTCAGAGGGCTTCCTCCCTTTCGGGCAATTCCGTTTGTGTCTTACTTCGTGGAGGAGGAATGAGGGCGCCCAGAGATATTCTGACATGAAATGCCTATCGACAGAGGATCTGGAGGAGCTGGTTTGTCAGTGGAAGGAGCCAAAAAGCCTGCATTCCTAAGGTCTCTCTGAGAACTGCCAGACACTCTGCCGTCATAGGCCTAAGAATTGGAAATTGTGACGGCAAGGCAACACCTGGAATCCTAGGAGGCAGTGGAAGTGCGGCTCTCAAACTGGATGGAAGAAGCTTCCAAGCATAGGGTTCTTTCATGTCCCAAAGAGAACCCGCGTGTCTGAGGCTGCTAGCGTTGTGGCTGGAGAGAACTGGCATCCCCGTGGGCCTGTCGGCTCATTTCCTCTTTCTGACCCTCGAAGGAAAGTCTTCCAAAAAGCCTTTGGGACCCGCTTAGAGAGAACAGCTGCGAAGCTGATGCACAGAACATCGACATAGAGACTAGCCCTGGGTCCCAAGCATCCACCTTTCTCTGGAGGGTACGTACCCCACCCGGGGATTCAAGCAGGGAGTTTGCCTTGTACAACTTAGGCAGGAAACTGGGAGGAGATGGAGGGCCACTCTACCTGCGCTCACACCACGTGGCCCGGAGAAGTTATCACGCAGCAGAATTCAACACCCTCCCACTACACGTGTGTAGCCAAAAGAGGCGCTGGGCAGTGGGTGTTCTCAGCCCAAGAGCAGTCCTTGTTCTGGGCCGCACCTGCTCTGCGGTTCAAAGGGTCTCTGAGTCTGCTCCTTTGGAGGCATTTCAGAGCTGACGCTATCCCTGGGCTGCCGAAGCAAAGAGGCATAGCGGCCTTTCACACTGAAGGCATGGGCTTGTTTCCCATTCAGCGAGTGTATGTGGCCCCTCCCAGGCTGGAGGCGCGTTAGCTGACACCCTTTGCGCTGTGCCCCTGGAAAATCCAAGTGGCTGTACCCGATGTGGGCTGCCTGGTGAAACAACTTGCAGTCACCAGCACCCTGAGTACCCTTCCTGCAGTGTGAGTCCTAGCTAGGTAAACTCGGCCTTCGGAGGCTAGAGGGGAGCAAACATGTTCAACTTGTGGGGAAAGTCTTTGACCGATGACCGATTTGCTTGTGCTTGGGCGAGGGTTAGGCAGGAACTTTCCAACACAGGGTTTTTGCCTCACCGTAAGCCGTCCCTTTGGGCTGAAGCAGGCGGCGGGTCTGTCTGTATCACAGTCTGGGAAGGAGGGCCTCAGGTGAGTCTGCCCACTGACTGCCCTCCATCATAGCCAGCTGAGAAAATATGGCAAGGCTGATGGAACCCACTGACAGCGAAATGTTTCTCTTCAGAAGAGGAGATTTTGCTACCAAACGTCAGCAGCTCCTCAGAGTGCTGTTCTGGTGTAGACTGGGGCGAGCTCCCACGGTCCGAAGATTACGAACGGCTCTTTTCCAGTTGCTTCATCCGAGAGAGAGCCAGAAGGGCTGATCTCAACAAATAGGGCTGCACCCCGTGAGTGCTTCGGGCAGGGCAGTCCTGAGCCAGTGTGCCACCTAAGGAATGAAAGCCAAGTTTCCTAGCCACAGGAAAGCAGACCGAGGCCTGCTGTTTTCTCTAGGCGATTGACGTGAGCTTGAGGGTGAGGCCTATACTACATTGTGGAAAAGCTCGGGGTCACGGCTGTCTTTCTCCCTCTCTCGGTCCCATGCCCTGGGCTCAGCCATGGGGGAATGCTGAGGGGGAGAGACTGCCTCTCTGCCGGACTCAGAGGGCTTCCTCCCTTTCGGGCAATTCCGTTTGTGTCTTACTTCGTGGAGGAGGAATGAGGGCGCCCAGAGATATTCTGACATGAAATGCCTATCGACAGAGGATCTGGAGGAGCTGGTTTGTCAGTGGAAGGAGCCAAAAAGCCTGCATTCCTAAGGTCTCTCTGAGAACTGCCAGACACTCTGCCGTCATAGGCCTAAGAATTGGAAATTGTGACGGCAAGGCAACACCTGGAATCCTAGGAGGCAGTGGAAGTGCGGCTCTCAAACTGGATGGAAGAAGCTTCCAAGCATAGGGTTCTTTCATGTCCCAAAGAGAACCCGCGTGTCTGAGGCTGCTAGCGTTGTGGCTGGAGAGAACTGGCATCCCCGTGGGCCTGTCGGCTCATTTCCTCTTTCTGACCCTCGAAGGAAAGTCTTCCAAAAAGCCTTTGGGACCCGCTTAGAGAGAACAGCTGCGAAGCTGATGCACAGAACATCGACATAGAGACTAGCCCTGGGTCCCAAGCATCCACCTTTCTCTGGAGGGTACGTACCCCACCCGGGGATTCAAGCAGGGAGTTTGCCTTGTACAACTTAGGCAGGAAACTGGGAGGAGATGGAGGGCCACTCTACCTGCGCTCACACCACGTGGCCCGGAGAAGTTATCACGCAGCAGAATTCAACACCCTCGCACTACACGTGTGTAGCCAAAAGAGGCGCTGGGCAGTGGGTGTTCTCAGCCCAAGAGCAGTCCTTGTTCTGGGCCGCACCTGCTCTGCGGTTCAAAGGGTCTCTGAGTCTGCTCCTTTGGAGGCATTTCAGAGCTGACGCTATCCCTGGGCTGCCGAAGCAAAGAGGCATAGCGGCCTTTCACACTGAAGGCATGGGCTTGTTTCCCATTCAGCGAGTGTATGTGGCCCCTCCCAGGCTGGAGGCGCGTTAGCTGACACCCTTTGCGCTGTGCCCCTGGAAAATCCAAGTGGCTGTACCCGATGTGGGCTGCCTGGTGAAACAACTTGCAGTCACCAGCACCCTGAGTACCCTTCCTGCAGTGTGAGTCCTAGCTAGGTAAACTCGGCCTTCGGAGGCTAGAGGGGAGCAAACATGTTCAACTTGTGGGGAAAGTCTTTGACCGATGACCGATTTGCTTGTGCTTGGGCGAGGGTTAGGCAGGAACTTTCCAACACAGGGTTTTTGCCTCACCGTAAGCCGTCCCTTTGGGCTGAAGCAGGCGGCGGGTCTGTCTGTATCACAGTCTGGGAAGGAGGGCCTCAGGTGAGTCTGCCCACTGACTGCCCTCCATCATAGCCAGCTGAGAAAATATGGCAAGGCTGATGGAACCCACTGACAGCGAAATGTTTCTCTTCAGAAGAGGAGATTTTGCTACCAAACGTCAGCAGCTCCTCAGAGTGCTGTTCTGGTGTAGACTGGGGCGAGCTCCCACGGTCCGAAGATTACGAACGGCTCTTTTCCAGTTGCTTCATCCGAGAGAGAGCCAGAAGGGCTGATCTCAACAAATAGGGCTGCACCCCGTGAGTGCTTCGGGCAGGGCAGTCCTGAGCCAGTGTGCCACCTAAGGAATGAAAGCCAAGTTTCCTAGCCACAGGAAAGCAGACCGAGGCCTGCTGTTTTCTCTAGGCGATTGACGTGAGCTTGAGGGTGAGGCCTATACTACATTGTGGAAAAGCTCGGGGTCACGGCTGTCTTTCTCCCTCTCTCGGTCCCATGCCCTGGGCTCAGCCATGGGGGAATGCTGAGGGGGAGAGACTGCCTCTCTGCCGGACTCAGAGGGCTTCCTCCCTTTCGGGCAATTCCGTTTGTGTCTTACTTCGTGGAGGAGGAATGAGGGCGCCCAGAGATATTCTGACATGAAATGCCTATCGACACAGGATCTGGAGGAGCTGGTTTGTCAGTGGAAGGAGCCAAAAAGCCTGCATTCCTAAGGTCTCTCTGAGAACTGCCAGACACTCTGCCGTCATAGGCCTAAGAATTGGAAATTGTGACGGCAAGGCAACACCTGGAATCCTAGGAGGCAGTGGAAGTGCGGCTCTCAAACTGGATGGAAGAAGCTTCCAAGCATAGGGTTCTTTCATGTCCCAAAGAGAACCCGCGTGTCTGAGGCTGCTAGCCTTGTGGCTGGAGAGAACTGGCATCCCCGTGGGCCTGTCGGCTCATTTCCTCTTTCTGACCCTCGAAGGAAAGTCTTCCAAAAAGCCTTTGGGACCCGCTTAGAGAGAACAGCTGCGAAGCTGATGCACAGAACATCGACATAGAGACTAGCCCTGGGTCCCAAGCATCCACCTTTCTCTGGAGGGTACGTACCCCACCCGGGGATTCAAGCAGGGAGTTTGCCTTGTACAACTTAGGCAGGAAACTGGGAGGAGATGGAGGGCCACTCTACCTGCGCTCACACCACGTGGCCCGGAGAAGTTATCACGCAGCAGAATTCAACACCCTCCCACTACACGTGTGTAGCCAAAAGAGGCGCTGGGCAGTGGGTGTTCTCAGCCCAAGAGCAGTCCTTGTTCTGGGCCGCACCTGCTCTGCGGTTCAAAGGGTCTCTGAGTCTGCTCCTTTGGAGGCATTTCAGAGCTGACGCTATCCCTGGGCTGCCGAAGCAAGGAGGCATAGCGGCCTTTCACACTGAAGGCATGGGCTTGTTTCCCATTCAGAGAGTGTATGTGGGCCCTCCCAGGCTGGAGGCGCGTTAGCTGACACCCTTTGCGCTGTGCACCTGGAAAATGCAAGTGGCTGTACCCGATGTGGGCTGCCTGGTGAAACAACTTGCAGTCACCAGCACCCTGAGTACCCTTCCTGCAGTGTGAGTCCTAGCTAGGTAAACTCGGCCTTCGGAGGCTAGAGGGGAGCAAACATGTTCAACTTGTGGGGAAAGTCTTTGGCCGATGACCAATATGCTTGTGCTTGGGCGAGGGTTAGGCAGGAACTTTCCAACACAGGGTTTTTGCCTCACCGTAAGCCGTCCCTTTGGGCTGAAGCAGGCGGCGGGTCTGTCTGTATCACAGTCTGGGAAGGAGGGCCTCAGGTGAGTCTGCCCACTGACTGCCCTCCATCATAGCCAGCTGAGAAAATATGGCAAGGCTGATGGAACCCACTGACAGCGAAATGTTTCTCTTCAGAAGAGGAGATTTTGCTACCAAACGTCAGCAGCTCCTCAGAGTGCTGTTCTGGTGTAGACTGGGGCGAGCTCCCACGGTCCGAAGATTACGAACGGCTCTTTTCCAGTTGCTTCATCCGAGAGAGAGCCAGAAGGGCTGATCTCAACAAATAGGGCTGCACCCCGTGAGTGCTTCGGGCAGGGCAGTCCTGAGCCAGTGTGCCACCTAAGGAATGAAAGCCAAGTTTCCTAGCCACAGGAAAGCAGACCGAGGCCTGCTGTTTTCTCTAGGCGATTGACGTGAGCTTGAGGGTGAGGCCTATACTACATTGTGGAAAAGCTCGGGGTCACGGCTGTCTTTCTCCCTCTCTCGGTCCCATGCCCTGGGCTCAGCCATGGGGGAATGCTGAGGGGGAGAGACTGCCTCTCTGCCGGACTCAGAGGGCTTCCTCCCTTTCGGGCAATTCCGTTTGTGTCTTACTTCGTGGAGGAGGAATGAGGGCGCCCAGAGATATTCTGACATGAAATGCCTATCGACAGAGGATCTGGAGGAGCTGGTTTGTCAGTGGAAGGAGCCAAAAAGCCTGCATTCCTAAGGTCTCTCTGAGAACTGCCAGACACTCTGCCGTCATAGGCCTAAGAATTGGAAATTGTGACGGCAAGGCAACACCTGGAATCCTAGGAGGCAGTGGAAGTGCGGCTCTCAAACTGGATGGAAGAAGCTTCCAAGCATAGGGTTCTTTCATGTCCCAAAGAGAACCCGCGTGTCTGAGGCTGCTAGCGTTGTGGCTGGAGAGAACTGGCATCCCCGTGGGCCTGTCGGCTCATTTCCTCTTTCTGACCCTCGAAGGAAAGTCTTCCAAAAAGCCTTTGGGACCCGCTTAGAGAGAACAGCTGCGAAGCTGATGCACAGAACATCGACATAGAGACTAGCCCTGGGTCCCAAGCATCCACCTTTCTCTGGAGGGTACGTACCCCACCCGGGGATTCAAGCAGGGAGTTTGCCTTGTACAACTTAGGCAGGAAACTGGGAGGAGATGGAGGGCCACTCTACCTGCGCTCACACCACGTGGCCCGGAGAAGTTATCACGCAGCAGAATTCAACACCCTCGCACTACACGTGTGTAGCCAAAAGAGGCGCTGGGCAGTGGGTGTTCTCAGCCCAAGAGCAGTCCTTGTTCTGGGCCGCACCTGCTCTGCGGTTCAAAGGGTCTCTGAGTCTGCTCCTTTGGAGGCATTTCAGAGCTGACGCTATCCCTGGGCTGCCGAAGCAAAGAGGCATAGCGGCCTTTCACACTGAAGGCATGGGCTTGTTTCCCATTCAGCGAGTGTATGTGGCCCCTCCCAGGCTGGAGGCGCGTTAGCTGACACCCTTTGCGCTGTGCCCCTGGAAAATCCAAGTGGCTGTACCCGATGTGGGCTGCCTGGTGAAACAACTTGCAGTCACCAGCACCCTGAGTACCCTTCCTGCAGTGTGAGTCCTAGCTAGGTAAACTCGGCCTTCGGAGGCTAGAGGGGAGCAAACATGTTCAACTTGTGGGGAAAGTCTTTGACCGATGACCGATTTGCTTGTGCTTGGGCGAGGGTTAGGCAGGAACTTTCCAACACAGGGTTTTTGCCTCACCGTAAGCCGTCCCTTTGGGCTGAAGCAGGCGGCGGGTCTGTCTGTATCACAGTCTGGGAAGGAGGGCCTCAGGTGAGTCTGCCCACTGACTGCCCTCCATCATAGCCAGCTGAGAAAATATGGCAAGGCTGATGGAACCCACTGACAGCGAAATGTTTCTCTTCAGAAGAGGAGATTTTGCTACCAAACGTCAGCAGCTCCTCAGAGTGCTGTTCTGGTGTAGACTGGGGCGAGCTCCCACGGTCCGAAGATTACGAACGGCTCTTTTCCAGTTGCTTCATCCGAGAGAGAGCCAGAAGGGCTGATCTCAACAAATAGGGCTGCACCCCGTGAGTGCTTCGGGCAGGGCAGTCCTGAGCCAGTGTGCCACCTAAGGAATGAAAGCCAAGTTTCCTAGCCACAGGAAAGCAGACCGAGGCCTGCTGTTTTCTCTAGGCGATTGACGTGAGCTTGAGGGTGAGGCCTATACTACATTGTGGAAAAGCTCGGGGTCACGGCTGTCTTTCTCCCTCTCTCGGTCCCATGCCCTGGGCTCAGCCATGGGGGAATGCTGAGGGGGAGAGACTGCCTCTCTGCCGGACTCAGAGGGCTTCCTCCCTTTCGGGCAATTCCGTTTGTGTCTTACTTCGTGGAGGAGGAATGAGGGCGCCCAGAGATATTCTGACATGAAATGCCTATCGACAGAGGATCTGGAGGAGCTGGTTTGTCAGTGGAAGGAGCCAAAAAGCCTGCATTCCTAAGGTCTCTCTGAGAACTGCCAGACACTCTGCCGTCATAGGCCTAAGAATTGGAAATTGTGACGGCAAGGCAACACCTGGAATCCTAGGAGGCAGTGGAAGTGCGGCTCTCAAACTGGATGGAAGAAGCTTCCAAGCATAGGGTTCTTTCATGTCCCAAAGAGAACCCGCGTGTCTGAGGCTGCTAGCGTTGTGGCTGGAGAGAACTGGCATCCCCGTGGGCCTGTCGGCTCATTTCCTCTTTCTGACCCTCGAAGGAAAGTCTTCCAAAAAGCCTTTGGGACCCGCTTAGAGAGAACAGCTGCGAAGCTGATGCACAGAACATCGACATAGAGACTAGCCCTGGGTCCCAAGCATCCACCTTTCTCTGGAGGGTACGTACCCCACCCGGGGATTCAAGCAGGGAGTTTGCCTTGTACAACTTAGGCAGGAAACTGGGAGGAGATGGAGGGCCACTCTACCTGCGCTCACACCACGTGGCCCGGAGAAGTTATCACGCAGCAGAATTCAACACCCTCCCACTACACGTGTGTAGCCAAAAGAGGCGCTGGGCAGTGGGTGTTCTCAGCCCAAGAGCAGTCCTTGTTCTGGGCCGCACCTGCTCTGCGGTTCAAAGGGTCTCTGAGTCTGCTCCTTTGGAGGCATTTCAGAGCTGACGCTATCCCTGGGCTGCCGAAGCAAGGAGGCATAGCGGCCTTTCACACTGAAGGCATGGGCTTGTTTCCCATTCAGAGAGTGTATGTGGGCCCTCCCAGGCTGGAGGCGCGTTAGCTGACACCCTTTGCGCTGTGCACCTGGAAAATGCAAGTGGCTGTACCCGATGTGGGCTGCCTGGTGAAACAACTTGCAGTCACCAGCACCCTGAGTACCCTTCCTGCAGTGTGAGTCCTAGCTAGGTAAACTCGGCCTTCGGAGGCTAGAGGGGAGCAAACATGTTCAACTTGTGGGGAAAGTCTTTGGCCGATGACCAATATGCTTGTGCTTGGGCGAGGGTTAGGCAGGAACTTTCCAACACAGGGTTTTTGCCTCACCGTAAGCCGTCCCTTTGGGCTGAAGCAGGCGGCGGGTCTGTCTGTATCACAGTCTGGGAAGGAGGGCCTCAGGTGAGTCTGCCCACTGACTGCCCTCCATCATAGCCAGCTGAGAAAATATGGCAAGGCTGATGGAACCCACTGACAGCGAAATGTTTCTCTTCAGAAGAGGAGATTTTGCTACCAAACGTCAGCAGCTCCTCAGAGTGCTGTTCTGGTGTAGACTGGGGCGAGCTCCCACGGTCCGAAGATTACGAACGGCTCTTTTCCAGTTGCTTCATCCGAGAGAGAGCCAGAAGGGCTGATCTCAACAAATAGGGCTGCACCCCGTGAGTGCTTCGGGCAGGGCAGTCCTGAGCCAGTGTGCCACCTAAGGAATGAAAGCCAAGTTTCCTAGCCACAGGAAAGCAGACCGAGGCCTGCTGTTTTCTCTAGGCGATTGACGTGAGCTTGAGGGTGAGGCCTATACTACATTGTGGAAAAGCTCGGGGTCACGGCTGTCTTTCTCCCTCTCTCGGTCCCATGCCCTGGGCTCAGCCATGGGGGAATGCTGAGGGGGAGAGACTGCCTCTCTGCCGGACTCAGAGGGCTTCCTCCCTTTCGGGCAATTCCGTTTGTGTCTTACTTCGTGGAGGAGGAATGAGGGCGCCCAGAGATATTCTGACATGAAATGCCTATCGACAGAGGATCTGGAGGAGCTGGTTTGTCAGTGGAAGGAGCCAAAAAGCCTGCATTCCTAAGGTCTCTCTGAGAACTGCCAGACACTCTGCCGTCATAGGCCTAAGAATTGGAAATTGTGACGGCAAGGCAACACCTGGAATCCTAGGAGGCAGTGGAAGTGCGGCTCTCAAACTGGATGGAAGAAGCTTCCAAGCATAGGGTTCTTTCATGTCCCAAAGAGAACCCGCGTGTCTGAGGCTGCTAGCGTTGTGGCTGGAGAGAACTGGCATCCCCGTGGGCCTGTCGGCTCATTTCCTCTTTCTGACCCTCGAAGGAAAGTCTTCCAAAAAGCCTTTGGGACCCGCTTAGAGAGAACAGCTGCGAAGCTGATGCACAGAACATCGACATAGAGACTAGCCCTGGGTCCCAAGCATCCACCTTTCTCTGGAGGGTACGTACCCCACCCGGGGATTCAAGCAGGGAGTTTGCCTTGTACAACTTAGGCAGGAAACTGGGAGGAGATGGAGGGCCACTCTACCTGCGCTCACACCACGTGGCCCGGAGAAGTTATCACGCAGCAGAATTCAACACCCTCGCACTACACGTGTGTAGCCAAAAGAGGCGCTGGGCAGTGGGTGTTCTCAGCCCAAGAGCAGTCCTTGTTCTGGGCCGCACCTGCTCTGCGGTTCAAAGGGTCTCTGAGTCTGCTCCTTTGGAGGCATTTCAGAGCTGACGCTATCCCTGGGCTGCCGAAGCAAAGAGGCATAGCGGCCTTTCACACTGAAGGCATGGGCTTGTTTCCCATTCAGCGAGTGTATGTGGCCCCTCCCAGGCTGGAGGCGCGTTAGCTGACACCCTTTGCGCTGTGCCCCTGGAAAATCCAAGTGGCTGTACCCGATGTGGGCTGCCTGGTGAAACAACTTGCAGTCACCAGCACCCTGAGTACCCTTCCTGCAGTGTGAGTCCTAGCTAGGTAAACTCGGCCTTCGGAGGCTAGAGGGGAGCAAACATGTTCAACTTGTGGGGAAAGTCTTTGACCGATGACCGATTTGCTTGTGCTTGGGCGAGGGTTAGGCAGGAACTTTCCAACACAGGGTTTTTGCCTCACCGTAAGCCGTCCCTTTGGGCTGAAGCAGGCGGCGGGTCTGTCTGTATCACAGTCTGGGAAGGAGGGCCTCAGGTGAGTCTGCCCACTGACTGCCCTCCATCATAGCCAGCTGAGAAAATATGGCAAGGCTGATGGAACCCACTGACAGCGAAATGTTTCTCTTCAGAAGAGGAGATTTTGCTACCAAACGTCAGCAGCTCCTCAGAGTGCTGTTCTGGTGTAGACTGGGGCGAGCTCCCACGGTCCGAAGATTACGAACGGCTCTTTTCCAGTTGCTTCATCCGAGAGAGAGCCAGAAGGGCTGATCTCAACAAATAGGGCTGCACCCCGTGAGTGCTTCGGGCAGGGCAGTCCTGAGCCAGTGTGCCACCTAAGGAATGAAAGCCAAGTTTCCTAGCCACAGGAAAGCAGACCGAGGCCTGCTGTTTTCTCTAGGCGATTGACGTGAGCTTGAGGGTGAGGCCTATACTACATTGTGGAAAAGCTCGGGGTCACGGCTGTCTTTCTCCCTCTCTCGGTCCCATGCCCTGGGCTCAGCCATGGGGGAATGCTGAGGGGGAGAGACTGCCTCTCTGCCGGACTCAGAGGGCTTCCTCCCTTTCGGGCAATTCCGTTTGTGTCTTACTTCGTGGAGGAGGAATGAGGGCGCCCAGAGATATTCTGACATGAAATGCCTATCGACAGAGGATCTGGAGGAGCTGGTTTGTCAGTGGAAGGAGCCAAAAAGCCTGCATTCCTAAGGTCTCTCTGAGAACTGCCAGACACTCTGCCGTCATAGGCCTAAGAATTGGAAATTGTGACGGCAAGGCAACACCTGGAATCCTAGGAGGCAGTGGAAGTGCGGCTCTCAAACTGGATGGAAGAAGCTTCCAAGCATAGGGTTCTTTCATGTCCCAAAGAGAACCCGCGTGTCTGAGGCTGCTAGCGTTGTGGCTGGAGAGAACTGGCATCCCCGTGGGCCTGTCGGCTCATTTCCTCTTTCTGACCCTCGAAGGAAAGTCTTCCAAAAAGCCTTTGGGACCCGCTTAGAGAGAACAGCTGCGAAGCTGATGCACAGAACATCGACATAGAGACTAGCCCTGGGTCCCAAGCATCCACCTTTCTCTGGAGGGTACGTACCCCACCCGGGGATTCAAGCAGGGAGTTTGCCTTGTACAACTTAGGCAGGAAACTGGGAGGAGATGGAGGGCCACTCTACCTGCGCTCACACCACGTGGCCCGGAGAAGTTATCACGCAGCAGAATTCAACACCCTCCCACTACACGTGTGTAGCCAAAAGAGGCGCTGGGCAGTGGGTGTTCTCAGCCCAAGAGCAGTCCTTGTTCTGGGCCGCACATGCTCTGCGGTTCAAAGGGTCTCTGAGTCTGCTCCTTTGGAGGCATTTCAGAGCTGACGCTATCCCTGGGCTGCCGAAGCAAGGAGGCATAGCGGCCTTTCACACTGAAGGCATGGGCTTGTTTCCCATTCAGAGAGTGTATGTGGGCCCTCCCAGGCTGGAGGCGCGTTAGCTGACACCCTTTGCGCTGTGCACCTGGAAAATGCAAGTGGCTGTACCCGATGTGGGCTGCCTGGTGAAACAACTTGCAGTCACCAGCACCCTGAGTACCCTTCCTGCAGTGTGAGTCCTAGCTAGGTAAACTCGGCCTTCGGAGGCTAGAGGGGAGCAAACATGTTCAACTTGTGGGGAAAGTCTTTGGCCGATGACCAATATGCTTGTGCTTGGGCGAGGGTTAGGCAGGAACTTTCCAACACAGGGTTTTTGCCTCACCGTAAGCCGTCCCTTTGGGCTGAAGCAGGCGGCGGGTCTGTCTGTATCACAGTCTGGGAAGGAGGGCCTCAGGTGAGTCTGCCCACTGACTGCCCTCCATCATAGCCAGCTGAGAAAATATGGCAAGGCTGATGGAACCCACTGACAGCGAAATGTTTCTCTTCAGAAGAGGAGATTTTGCTACCAAACGTCAGCAGCTCCTCAGAGTGCTGTTCTGGTGTAGACTGGGGCGAGCTCCCACGGTCCGAAGATTACGAACGGCTCTTTTCCAGTTGCTTCATCCGAGAGAGAGCCAGAAGGGCTGATCTCAACAAATAGGGCTGCACCCCGTGAGTGCTTCGGGCAGGGCAGTCCTGAGCCAGTGTGCCACCTAAGGAATGAAAGCCAAGTTTCCTAGCCACAGGAAAGCAGACCGAGGCCTGCTGTTTTCTCTAGGCGATTGACGTGAGCTTGAGGGTGAGGCCTATACTACATTGTGGAAAAGCTCGGGGTCACGGCTGTCTTTCTCCCTCTCTCGGTCCCATGCCCTGGGCTCAGCCATGGGGGAATGCTGAGGGGGAGAGACTGCCTCTCTGCCGGACTCAGAGGGCTTCCTCCCTTTCGGGCAATTCCGTTTGTGTCTTACTTCGTGGAGGAGGAATGAGGGCGCCCAGAGATATTCTGACATGAAATGCCTATCGACAGAGGATCTGGAGGAGCTGGTTTGTCAGTGGAAGGAGCCAAAAAGCCTGCATTCCTAAGGTCTCTCTGAGAACTGCCAGACACTCTGCCGTCATAGGCCTAAGAATTGGAAATTGTGACGGCAAGGCAACACCTGGAATCCTAGGAGGCAGTGGAAGTGCGGCTCTCAAACTGGATGGAAGAAGCTTCCAAGCATAGGGTTCTTTCATGTCCCAAAGAGAACCCGCGTGTCTGAGGCTGCTAGCGTTGTGGCTGGAGAGAACTGGCATCCCCGTGGGCCTGTCGGCTCATTTCCTCTTTCTGACCCTCGAAGGAAAGTCTTCCAAAAAGCCTTTGGGACCCGCTTAGAGAGAACAGCTGCGAAGCTGATGCACAGAACATCGACATAGAGACTAGCCCTGGGTCCCAAGCATCCACCTTTCTCTGGAGGGTACGTACCCCACCCGGGGATTCAAGCAGGGAGTTTGCCTTGTACAACTTAGGCAGGAAACTGGGAGGAGATGGAGGGCCACTCTACCTGCGCTCACACCACGTGGCCCGGAGAAGTTATCACGCAGCAGAATTCAACACCCTCCCACTACACGTGTGTAGCCAAAAGAGGCGCTGGGCAGTGGGTGTTCTCAGCCCAAGAGCAGTCCTTGTTCTGGGCCGCACATGCTCTGCGGTTCAAAGGGTCTCTGAGTCTGCTCCTTTGGAGGCATTTCAGAGCTGACGCTATCCCTGGGCTGCCGAAGCAAGGAGGCATAGCGGCCTTTCACACTGAAGGCATGGGCTTGTTTCCCATTCAGAGAGTGTATGTGGGCCCTCCCAGGCTGGAGGCGCGTTAGCTGACACCCTTTGCGCTGTGCACCTGGAAAATGCAAGTGGCTGTACCCGATGTGGGCTGCCTGGTGAAACAACTTGCAGTCACCAGCACCCTGAGTACCCTTCCTGCAGTGTGAGTCCTAGCTAGGTAAACTCGGCCTTCGGAGGCTAGAGGGGAGCAAACATGTTCAACTTGTGGGGAAAGTCTTTGGCCGATGACCAATATGCTTGTGCTTGGGCGAGGGTTAGGCAGGAACTTTCCAACACAGGGTTTTTGCCTCACCGTAAGCCGTCCCTTTGGGCTGAAGCAGGCGGCGGGTCTGTCTGTATCACAGTCTGGGAAGGAGGGCCTCAGGTGAGTCTGCCCACTGACTGCCCTCCATCATAGCCAGCTGAGAAAATATGGCAAGGCTGATGGAACCCACTGACAGCGAAATGTTTCTCTTCAGAAGAGGAGATTTTGCTACCAAACGTCAGCAGCTCCTCAGAGTGCTGTTCTGGTGTAGACTGGGGCGAGCTCCCACGGTCCGAAGATTACGAACGGCTCTTTTCCAGTTGCTTCATCCGAGAGAGAGCCAGAAGGGCTGATCTCAACAAATAGGGCTGCACCCCGTGAGTGCTTCGGGCAGGGCAGTCCTGAGCCAGTGTGCCACCTAAGGAATGAAAGCCAAGTTTCCTAGCCACAGGAAAGCAGACCGAGGCCTGCTGTTTTCTCTAGGCGATTGACGTGAGCTTGAGGGTGAGGCCTATACTACATTGTGGAAAAGCTCGGGGTCACGGCTGTCTTTCTCCCTCTCTCGGTCCCATGCCCTGGGCTCAGCCATGGGGGAATGCTGAGGGGGAGAGACTGCCTCTCTGCCGGACTCAGAGGGCTTCCTCCCTTTCGGGCAATTCCGTTTGTGTCTTACTTCGTGGAGGAGGAATGAGGGCGCCCAGAGATATTCTGACATGAAATGCCTATCGACAGAGGATCTGGAGGAGCTGGTTTGTCAGTGGAAGGAGCCAAAAAGCCTGCATTCCTAAGGTCTCTCTGAGAACTGCCAGACACTCTGCCGTCATAGGCCTAAGAATTGGAAATTGTGACGGCAAGGCAACACCTGGAATCCTAGGAGGCAGTGGAAGTGCGGCTCTCAAACTGGATGGAAGAAGCTTCCAAGCATAGGGTTCTTTCATGTCCCAAAGAGAACCCGCGTGTCTGAGGCTGCTAGCGTTGTGGCTGGAGAGAACTGGCATCCCCGTGGGCCTGTCGGCTCATTTCCTCTTTCTGACCCTCGAAGGAAAGTCTTCCAAAAAGCCTTTGGGACCCGCTTAGAGAGAACAGCTGCGAAGCTGATGCACAGAACATCGACATAGAGACTAGCCCTGGGTCCCAAGCATCCACCTTTCTCTGGAGGGTACGTACCCCACCCGGGGATTCAAGCAGGGAGTTTGCCTTGTACAACTTAGGCAGGAAACTGGGAGGAGATGGAGGGCCACTCTACCTGCGCTCACACCACGTGGCCCGGAGAAGTTATCACGCAGCAGAATTCAACACCCTCGCACTACACGTGTGTAGCCAAAAGAGGCGCTGGGCAGTGGGTGTTCTCAGCCCAAGAGCAGTCCTTGTTCTGGGCCGCACCTGCTCTGCGGTTCAAAGGGTCTCTGAGTCTGCTCCTTTGGAGGCATTTCAGAGCTGACGCTATCCCTGGGCTGCCGAAGCAAAGAGGCATAGCGGCCTTTCACACTGAAGGCATGGGCTTGTTTCCCATTCAGCGAGTGTATGTGGCCCCTCCCAGGCTGGAGGCGCGTTAGCTGACACCCTTTGCGCTGTGCCCCTGGAAAATCCAAGTGGCTGTACCCGATGTGGGCTGCCTGGTGAAACAACTTGCAGTCACCAGCACCCTGAGTACCCTTCCTGCAGTGTGAGTCCTAGCTAGGTAAACTCGGCCTTCGGAGGCTAGAGGGGAGCAAACATGTTCAACTTGTGGGGAAAGTCTTTGACCGATGACCGATTTGCTTGTGCTTGGGCGAGGGTTAGGCAGGAACTTTCCAACACAGGGTTTTTGCCTCACCGTAAGCCGTCCCTTTGGGCTGAAGCAGGCGGCGGGTCTGTCTGTATCACAGTCTGGGAAGGAGGGCCTCAGGTGAGTCTGCCCACTGACTGCCCTCCATCATAGCCAGCTGAGAAAATATGGCAAGGCTGATGGAACCCACTGACAGCGAAATGTTTCTCTTCAGAAGAGGAGATTTTGCTACCAAACGTCAGCAGCTCCTCAGAGTGCTGTTCTGGTGTAGACTGGGGCGAGCTCCCACGGTCCGAAGATTACGAACGGCTCTTTTCCAGTTGCTTCATCCGAGAGAGAGCCAGAAGGGCTGATCTCAACAAATAGGGCTGCACCCCGTGAGTGCTTCGGGCAGGGCAGTCCTGAGCCAGTGTGCCACCTAAGGAATGAAAGCCAAGTTTCCTAGCCACAGGAAAGCAGACCGAGGCCTGCTGTTTTCTCTAGGCGATTGACGTGAGCTTGAGGGTGAGGCCTATACTACATTGTGGAAAAGCTCGGGGTCACGGCTGTCTTTCTCCCTCTCTCGGTCCCATGCCCTGGGCTCAGCCATGGGGGAATGCTGAGGGGGAGAGACTGCCTCTCTGCCGGACTCAGAGGGCTTCCTCCCTTTCGGGCAATTCCGTTTGTGTCTTACTTCGTGGAGGAGGAATGAGGGCGCCCAGAGATATTCTGACATGAAATGCCTATCGACAGAGGATCTGGAGGAGCTGGTTTGTCAGTGGAAGGAGCCAAAAAGCCTGCATTCCTAAGGTCTCTCTGAGAACTGCCAGACACTCTGCCGTCATAGGCCTAAGAATTGGAAATTGTGACGGCAAGGCAACACCTGGAATCCTAGGAGGCAGTGGAAGTGCGGCTCTCAAACTGGATGGAAGAAGCTTCCAAGCATAGGGTTCTTTCATGTCCCAAAGAGAACCCGCGTGTCTGAGGCTGCTAGCGTTGTGGCTGGAGAGAACTGGCATCCCCGTGGGCCTGTCGGCTCATTTCCTCTTTCTGACCCTCGAAGGAAAGTCTTCCAAAAAGCCTTTGGGACCCGCTTAGAGAGAACAGCTGCGAAGCTGATGCACAGAACATCGACATAGAGACTAGCCCTGGGTCCCAAGCATCCACCTTTCTCTGGAGGGTACGTACCCCACCCGGGGATTCAAGCAGGGAGTTTGCCTTGTACAACTTAGGCAGGAAACTGGGAGGAGATGGAGGGCCACTCTACCTGCGCTCACACCACGTGGCCCGGAGAAGTTATCACGCAGCAGAATTCAACACCCTCCCACTACACGTGTGTAGCCAAAAGAGGCGCTGGGCAGTGGGTGTTCTCAGCCCAAGAGCAGTCCTTGTTCTGGGCCGCACATGCTCTGCGGTTCAAAGGGTCTCTGAGTCTGCTCCTTTGGAGGCATTTCAGAGCTGACGCTATCCCTGGGCTGCCGAAGCAAGGAGGCATAGCGGCCTTTCACACTGAAGGCATGGGCTTGTTTCCCATTCAGAGAGTGTATGTGGGCCCTCCCAGGCTGGAGGCGCGTTAGCTGACACCCTTTGCGCTGTGCACCTGGAAAATGCAAGTGGCTGTACCCGATGTGGGCTGCCTGGTGAAACAACTTGCAGTCACCAGCACCCTGAGTACCCTTCCTGCAGTGTGAGTCCTAGCTAGGTAAACTCGGCCTTCGGAGGCTAGAGGGGAGCAAACATGTTCAACTTGTGGGGAAAGTCTTTGGCCGATGACCAATATGCTTGTGCTTGGGCGAGGGTTAGGCAGGAACTTTCCAACACAGGGTTTTTGCCTCACCGTAAGCCGTCCCTTTGGGCTGAAGCAGGCGGCGGGTCTGTCTGTATCACAGTCTGGGAAGGAGGGCCTCAGGTGAGTCTGCCCACTGACTGCCCTCCATCATAGCCAGCTGAGAAAATATGGCAAGGCTGATGGAACCCACTGACAGCGAAATGTTTCTCTTCAGAAGAGGAGATTTTGCTACCAAACGTCAGCAGCTCCTCAGAGTGCTGTTCTGGTGTAGACTGGGGCGAGCTCCCACGGTCCGAAGATTACGAACGGCTCTTTTCCAGTTGCTTCATCCGAGAGAGAGCCAGAAGGGCTGATCTCAACAAATAGGGCTGCACCCCGTGAGTGCTTCGGGCAGGGCAGTCCTGAGCCAGTGTGCCACCTAAGGAATGAAAGCCAAGTTTCCTAGCCACAGGAAAGCAGACCGAGGCCTGCTGTTTTCTCTAGGCGATTGACGTGAGCTTGAGGGTGAGGCCTATACTACATTGTGGAAAAGCTCGGGGTCACGGCTGTCTTTCTCCCTCTCTCGGTCCCATGCCCTGGGCTCAGCCATGGGGGAATGCTGAGGGGGAGAGACTGCCTCTCTGCCGGACTCAGAGGGCTTCCTCCCTTTCGGGCAATTCCGTTTGTGTCTTACTTCGTGGAGGAGGAATGAGGGCGCCCAGAGATATTCTGACATGAAATGCCTATCGACAGAGGATCTGGAGGAGCTGGTTTGTCAGTGGAAGGAGCCAAAAAGCCTGCATTCCTAAGGTCTCTCTGAGAACTGCCAGACACTCTGCCGTCATAGGCCTAAGAATTGGAAATTGTGACGGCAAGGCAACACCTGGAATCCTAGGAGGCAGTGGAAGTGCGGCTCTCAAACTGGATGGAAGAAGCTTCCAAGCATAGTGTTCTTTCATGTCCCAAAGAGAACCCGCGTGTCTGAGGCTGCTAGCGTTGTGGCTGGAGAGAACTGGCATCCCCGTGGGCCTGTCGGCTCATTTCCTCTTTCTGACCCTCGAAGGAAAGTCTTCCAAAAAGCCTTTGGGACCCGCTTAGAGAGAACAGCTGCGAAGCTGATGCACAGAACATCGACATAGAGACTAGCCCTGGGTCCCAAGCATCCACCTTTCTCTGGAGGGTACGTACCCCACCCGGGGATTCAAGCAGGGAGTTTGCCTTGTACAACTTAGGCAGGAAACTGGGAGGAGATGGAGGGCCACTCTACCTGCGCTCACACCACGTGGCCCGGAGAAGTTATCACGCAGCAGAATTCAACACCCTCGCACTACACGTGTGTAGCCAAAAGAGGCGCTGGGCAGTGGGTGTTCTCAGCCCAAGAGCAGTCCTTGTTCTGGGCCGCACCTGCTCTGCGGTTCAAAGGGTCTCTGAGTCTGCTCCTTTGGAGGCATTTCAGAGCTGACGCTATCCCTGGGCTGCCGAAGCAAAGAGGCATAGCGGCCTTTCACACTGAAGGCATGGGCTTGTTTCCCATTCAGCGAGTGTATGTGGCCCCTCCCAGGCTGGAGGCGCGTTAGCTGACACCCTTTGCGCTGTGCCCCTGGAAAATCCAAGTGGCTGTACCCGATGTGGGCTGCCTGGTGAAACAACTTGCAGTCACCAGCACCCTGAGTACCCTTCCTGCAGTGTGAGTCCTAGCTAGGTAAACTCGGCCTTCGGAGGCTAGAGGGGAGCAAACATGTTCAACTTGTGGGGAAAGTCTTTGACCGATGACCGATTTGCTTGTGCTTGGGCGAGGGTTAGGCAGGAACTTTCCAACACAGGGTTTTTGCCTCACCGTAAGCCGTCCCTTTGGGCTGAAGCAGGCGGCGGGTCTGTCTGTATCACAGTCTGGGAAGGAGGGCCTCAGGTGAGTCTGCCCACTGACTGCCCTCCATCATAGCCAGCTGAGAAAATATGGCAAGGCTGATGGAACCCACTGACAGCGAAATGTTTCTCTTCAGAAGAGGAGATTTTGCTACCAAACGTCAGCAGCTCCTCAGAGTGCTGTTCTGGTGTAGACTGGGGCGAGCTCCCACGGTCCGAAGATTACGAACGGCTCTTTTCCAGTTGCTTCATCCGAGAGAGAGCCAGAAGGGCTGATCTCAACAAATAGGGCTGCACCCCGTGAGTGCTTCGGGCAGGGCAGTCCTGAGCCAGTGTGCCACCTAAGGAATGAAAGCCAAGTTTCCTAGCCACAGGAAAGCAGACCGAGGCCTGCTGTTTTCTCTAGGCGATTGACGTGAGCTTGAGGGTGAGGCCTATACTACATTGTGGAAAAGCTCGGGGTCACGGCTGTCTTTCTCCCTCTCTCGGTCCCATGCCCTGGGCTCAGCCATGGGGGAATGCTGAGGGGGAGAGACTGCCTCTCTGCCGGACTCAGAGGGCTTCCTCCCTTTCGGGCAATTCCGTTTGTGTCTTACTTCGTGGAGGAGGAATGAGGGCGCCCAGAGATATTCTGACATGAAATGCCTATCGACAGAGGATCTGGAGGAGCTGGTTTGTCAGTGGAAGGAGCCAAAAAGCCTGCATTCCTAAGGTCTCTCTGAGAACTGCCAGACACTCTGCCGTCATAGGCCTAAGAATTGGAAATTGTGACGGCAAGGCAACACCTGGAATCCTAGGAGGCAGTGGAAGTGCGGCTCTCAAACTGGATGGAAGAAGCTTCCAAGCATAGTGTTCTTTCATGTCCCAAAGAGAACCCGCGTGTCTGAGGCTGCTAGCGTTGTGGCTGGAGAGAACTGGCATCCCCGTGGGCCTGTCGGCTCATTTCCTCTTTCTGACCCTCGAAGGAAAGTCTTCCAAAAAGCCTTTGGGACCCGCTTAGAGAGAACAGCTGCGAAGCTGATGCACAGAACATCGACATAGAGACTAGCCCTGGGTCCCAAGCATCCACCTTTCTCTGGAGGGTACGTACCCCACCCGGGGATTCAAGCAGGGAGTTTGCCTTGTACAACTTAGGCAGGAAACTGGGAGGAGATGGAGGGCCACTCTACCTGCGCTCACACCACGTGGCCCGGAGAAGTTATCACGCAGCAGAATTCAACACCCTCGCACTACACGTGTGTAGCCAAAAGAGGCGCTGGGCAGTGGGTGTTCTCAGCCCAAGAGCAGTCCTTGTTCTGGGCCGCACCTGCTCTGCGGTTCAAAGGGTCTCTGAGTCTGCTCCTTTGGAGGCATTTCAGAGCTGACGCTATCCCTGGGCTGCCGAAGCAAAGAGGCATAGCGGCCTTTCACACTGAAGGCATGGGCTTGTTTCCCATTCAGCGAGTGTATGTGGCCCCTCCCAGGCTGGAGGCGCGTTAGCTGACACCCTTTGCGCTGTGCCCCTGGAAAATCCAAGTGGCTGTACCCGATGTGGGCTGCCTGGTGAAACAACTTGCAGTCACCAGCACCCTGAGTACCCTTCCTGCAGTGTGAGTCCTAGCTAGGTAAACTCGGCCTTCGGAGGCTAGAGGGGAGCAAACATGTTCAACTTGTGGGGAAAGTCTTTGACCGATGACCGATTTGCTTGTGCTTGGGCGAGGGTTAGGCAGGAACTTTCCAACACAGGGTTTTTGCCTCACCGTAAGCCGTCCCTTTGGGCTGAAGCAGGCGGCGGGTCTGTCTGTATCACAGTCTGGGAAGGAGGGCCTCAGGTGAGTCTGCCCACTGACTGCCCTCCATCATAGCCAGCTGAGAAAATATGGCAAGGCTGATGGAACCCACTGACAGCGAAATGTTTCTCTTCAGAAGAGGAGATTTTGCTACCAAACGTCAGCAGCTCCTCAGAGTGCTGTTCTGGTGTAGACTGGGGCGAGCTCCCACGGTCCGAAGATTACGAACGGCTCTTTTCCAGTTGCTTCATCCGAGAGAGAGCCAGAAGGGCTGATCTCAACAAATAGGGCGGCACACCGTGAGTGCTTCGGGCAGGGCAGTCCTGAGCCAGTGTGCCACCTAAGGAATGAAAGCCAAGTTTCCTAGCCACAGGAAAGCAGACCGAGGCCTGCTGTTTTCTCTAGGCGATTGACGTGAGCTTGAGGGTGAGGCCTATACTACATTGTGGAAAAGCTCGGGGTCACGGCTGTCTTTCTCCCTCTCTCGGTCCCATGCCCTGGGCTCAGCCATGGGGGAATGCTGAGGGGGAGAGACTGCCTCTCTGCCGGACTCAGAGGGCTTCCTCCCTTTCGGGCAATTCCGTTTGTGTCTTACTTCGTGGAGGAGGAATGAGGGCGCCCAGAGATATTCTGACATGAAATGCCTATCGACAGAGGATCTGGAGGAGCTGGTTTGTCAGTGGAAGGAGCCAAAAAGCCTGCATTCCTAAGGTCTCTCTGAGAACTGCCAGACACTCTGCCGTCATAGGCCTAAGAATTGGAAATTGTGACGGCAAGGCAACACCTGGAATCCTAGGAGGCAGTGGAAGTGCGGCTCTCAAACTGGATGGAAGAAGCTTCCAAGCATAGTGTTCTTTCATGTCCCAAAGAGAACCCGCGTGTCTGAGGCTGCTAGCGTTGTGGCTGGAGAGAACTGGCATCCCCGTGGGCCTGTCGGCTCATTTCCTCTTTCTGACCCTCGAAGGAAAGTCTTCCAAAAAGCCTTTGGGACCCGCTTAGAGAGAACAGCTGCGAAGCTGATGCACAGAACATCGACATAGAGACTAGCCCTGGGTCCCAAGCATCCACCTTTCTCTGGAGGGTACGTACCCCACCCGGGGATTCAAGCAGGGAGTTTGCCTTGTACAACTTAGGCAGGAAACTGGGAGGAGATGGAGGGCCACTCTACCTGCGCTCACACCACGTGGCCCGGAGAAGTTATCACGCAGCAGAATTCAACACCCTCGCACTACACGTGTGTAGCCAAAAGAGGCGCTGGGCAGTGGGTGTTCTCAGCCCAAGAGCAGTCCTTGTTCTGGGCCGCACCTGCTCTGCGGTTCAAAGGGTCTCTGAGTCTGCTCCTTTGGAGGCATTTCAGAGCTGACGCTATCCCTGGGCTGCCGAAGCAAAGAGGCATAGCGGCCTTTCACACTGAAGGCATGGGCTTGTTTCCCATTCAGCGAGTGTATGTGGCCCCTCCCAGGCTGGAGGCGCGTTAGCTGACACCCTTTGCGCTGTGCCCCTGGAAAATCCAAGTGGCTGTACCCGATGTGGGCTGCCTGGTGAAACAACTTGCAGTCACCAGCACCCTGAGTACCCTTCCTGCAGTGTGAGTCCTAGCTAGGTAAACTCGGCCTTCGGAGGCTAGAGGGGAGCAAACATGTTCAACTTGTGGGGAAAGTCTTTGACCGATGACCGATTTGCTTGTGCTTGGGCGAGGGTTAGGCAGGAACTTTCCAACACAGGGTTTTTGCCTCACCGTAAGCCGTCCCTTTGGGCTGAAGCAGGCGGCGGGTCTGTCTGTATCACAGTCTGGGAAGGAGGGCCTCAGGTGAGTCTGCCCACTGACTGCCCTCCATCATAGCCAGCTGAGAAAATATGGCAAGGCTGATGGAACCCACTGACAGCGAAATGTTTCTCTTCAGAAGAGGAGATTTTGCTACCAAACGTCAGCAGCTCCTCAGAGTGCTGTTCTGGTGTAGACTGGGGCGAGCTCCCACGGTCCGAAGATTACGAACGGCTCTTTTCCAGTTGCTTCATCCGAGAGAGAGCCAGAAGGGCTGATCTCAACAAATAGGGCGGCACCCCGTGAGTGCTTCGGGCAGGGCAGTCCTGAGCCAGTGTGCCACCTAAGGAATGAAAGCCAAGTTTCCTAGCCACAGGAAAGCAGACCGAGGCCTGCTGTTTTCTCTAGGCGATTGACGTGAGCTTGAGGGTGAGGCCTATACTACATTGTGGAAAAGCTCGGGGTCACGGCTGTCTTTCTCCCTCTCTCGGTCCCATGCCCTGGGCTCAGCCATGGGGGAATGCTGAGGGGGAGAGACTGCCTCTCTGCCGGACTCAGAGGGCTTCCTCCCTTTCGGGCAATTCCGTTTGTGTCTTACTTCGTGGAGGAGGAATGAGGGCGCCCAGAGATATTCTGACATGAAATGCCTATCGACAGAGGATCTGGAGGAGCTGGTTTGTCAGTGGAAGGAGCCAAAAAGCCTGCATTCCTAAGGTCTCTCTGAGAACTGCCAGACACTCTGCCGTCATAGGCCTAAGAATTGGAAATTGTGACGGCAAGGCAACACCTGGAATCCTAGGAGGCAGTGGAAGTGCGGCTCTCAAACTGGATGGAAGAAGCTTCCAAGCATAGTGTTCTTTCATGTCCCAAAGAGAACCCGCGTGTCTGAGGCTGCTAGCGTTGTGGCTGGAGAGAACTGGCATCCCCGTGGGCCTGTCGGCTCATTTCCTCTTTCTGACCCTCGAAGGAAAGTCTTCCAAAAAGCCTTTGGGACCCGCTTAGAGAGAACAGCTGCGAAGCTGATGCACAGAACATCGACATAGAGACTAGCCCTGGGTCCCAAGCATCCACCTTTCTCTGGAGGGTACGTACCCCACCCGGGGATTCAAGCAGGGAGTTTGCCTTGTACAACTTAGGCAGGAAACTGGGAGGAGATGGAGGGCCACTCTACCTGCGCTCACACCACGTGGCCCGGAGAAGTTATCACGCAGCAGAATTCAACACCCTCGCACTACACGTGTGTAGCCAAAAGAGGCGCTGGGCAGTGGGTGTTCTCAGCCCAAGAGCAGTCCTTGTTCTGGGCCGCACCTGCTCTGCGGTTCAAAGGGTCTCTGAGTCTGCTCCTTTGGAGGCATTTCAGAGCTGACGCTATCCCTGGGCTGCCGAAGCAAAGAGGCATAGCGGCCTTTCACACTGAAGGCATGGGCTTGTTTCCCATTCAGCGAGTGTATGTGGCCCCTCCCAGGCTGGAGGCGCGTTAGCTGACACCCTTTGCGCTGTGCCCCTGGAAAATCCAAGTGGCTGTACCCGATGTGGGCTGCCTGGTGAAACAACTTGCAGTCACCAGCACCCTGAGTACCCTTCCTGCAGTGTGAGTCCTAGCTAGGTAAACTCGGCCTTCGGAGGCTAGAGGGGAGCAAACATGTTCAACTTGTGGGGAAAGTCTTTGGCCGATGACCGATTTGCTTGTGCTTGGGCGAGGGTTAGGCAGGAACTTTCCAACACAGGGTTTTTGCCTCACCGTAAGCCGTCCCTTTGGGCTGAAGCAGGCGGCGGGTCTGTCTGTATCACAGTCTGGGAAGGAGGGCCTCAGGTGAGTCTGCCCACTGACTGCCCTCCATCATAGCCAGCTGAGAAAATATGGCAAGGCTGATGGAACCCACTGACAGCGAAATGTTTCTCTTCAGAAGAGGAGATTTTGCTACCAAACGTCAGCAGCTCCTCAGAGTGCTGTTCTGGTGTAGACTGGGGCGAGCTCCCACGGTCCGAAGATTACGAACGGCTCTTTTCCAGTTGCTTCATCCGAGAGAGAGCCAGAAGGGCTGATCTCAACAAATAGGGCGGCACACCGTGAGTGCTTCGGGCAGGGCAGTCCTGAGCCAGTGTGCCACCTAAGGAATGAAAGCCAAGTTTCCTAGCCACAGGAAAGCAGACCGAGGCCTGCTGTTTTCTCTAGGCGATTGACGTGAGCTTGAGGGTGAGGCCTATACTACATTGTGGAAAAGCTCGGGGTCACGGCTGTCTTTCTCCCTCTCTCGGTCCCATGCCCTGGGCTCAGCCATGGGGGAATGCTGAGGGGGAGAGACTGCCTCTCTGCCGGACTCAGAGGGCTTCCTCCCTTTCGGGCAATTCCGTTTGTGTCTTACTTCGTGGAGGAGGAATGAGGGCGCCCAGAGATATTCTGACATGAAATGCCTATCGACAGAGGATCTGGAGGAGCTGGTTTGTCAGTGGAAGGAGCCAAAAAGCCTGCATTCCTAAGGTCTCTCTGAGAACTGCCAGACACTCTGCCGTCATAGGCCTAAGAATTGGAAATTGTGACGGCAAGGCAACACCTGGAATCCTAGGAGGCAGTGGAAGTGCGGCTCTCAAACTGGATGGAAGAAGCTTCCAAGCATAGTGTTCTTTCATGTCCCAAAGAGAACCCGCGTGTCTGAGGCTGCTAGCCTTGTGGCTGGAGAGAACTGGCATCCCCGTGGGCCTGTCGGCTCATTTCCTCTTTCTGACCCTCGAAGGAAAGTCTTCCAAAAAGCCTTTGGGACCCGCTTAGAGAGAACAGCTGCGAAGCTGATGCACAGAACATCGACATAGAGACTAGCCCTGGGTCCCAAGCATCCACCTTTCTCTGGAGGGTACGTACCCCACCCGGGGATTCAAGCAGGGAGTTTGCCTTGTACAACTTAGGCAGGAAACTGGGAGGAGATGGAGGGCCACTCTACCTGCGCTCACACCACGTGGCCCGGAGAAGTTATCACGCAGCAGAATTCAACACCCTCCCACTACACGTGTGTAGCCAAAAGAGGCGCTGGGCAGTGGGTGTTCTCAGGCCAAGAGCAGTCCTTGTTCTGGGCCGCACCTGCTCTGCGGTTCCAAGGGTCTCTGAGTCTGCTCCTTTGGAGGCATTTCAGAGCTGACGCTATCCCTGGGCTGCCGAAGCAAAGAGGCATAGCGGCCTTTCACACTGAAGGCATGGGCTTGTTTCCCATTCAGCGAGTGTATGTGGCCCCTCCCAGGCTGGAGGCGCGTTAGCTGACACCCTTTGCGCTGTGCCCCTGGAAAATCCAAGTGGCTGTACCCGATGTGGGCTGCCTGGTGAAACAACTTGCAGTCACCAGCACCCTGAGTACCCTTCCTGCAGTGTGAGTCCTAGCTAGGTAAACTCGGCCTTCGGAGGCTAGAGGGGAGCAAACATGTTCAACTTGTGGGGAAAATCTTTGGCCGATGACCGATTTGCTTGTGCTTGGGCGAGGGTTAGGCAGGAACTTTCCAACACAGGGTTTTTGCCTCACCGTAAGCCGTCCCTTTGGGCTGAAGCAGGCGGCGGGTCTGTCTGTATCACAGTCTGGGAAGGAGGGCCTCAGGTGAGTCTGCCCACTGACTGCCCTCCATCATAGCCAGCTGAGAAAATATGGCAAGGCTGATGGAACCCACTGACAGCGAAATGTTTCTCTTCAGAAGAGGAGATTTTGCTACCAAACGTCAGCAGCTCCTCAGAGTGCTGTTCTGGTGTAGACTGGGGCGAGCTCCCACGGTCCGAAGATTACGAACGGCTCTTTTCCAGTTGCTTCATCCGAGAGAGAGCCAGAAGGGCTGATCTCAACAAATAGGGCGGCACCCCGTGAGTGCTTCGGGCAGGGCAGTCCTGAGCCAGTGTGCCACCTAAGGAATGAAAGCCAAGTTTCCTAGCCACAGGAAAGCAGACCGAGGCCTGCTGTTTTCTCTAGGCGATTGACGTGAGCTTGAGGGTGAGGCCTATACTACATTGTGGAAAAGCTCGGGGTCACGGCTGTCTTTCTCCCTCTCTCGGTCCCATGCCCTGGGCTCAGCCATGGGGGAATGCTGAGGGGGAGAGACTGCCTCTCTGCCGGACTCAGAGGGCTTCCTCCCTTTCGGGCAATTCCGTTTGTGTCTTACTTCGTGGAGGAGGAATGAGGGCGCCCAGAGATATTCTGACATGAAATGCCTATCGACAGAGGATCTGGAGGAGCTGGTTTGTCATTGGAAGGAGTCAAAAAGCCTGCATTCCTAAGGTCTCTCTGAGAACTGCCAGACACTCTGCCGTCATAGGCCTAAGAATTGGAAATTGTGACGGCAAGGCAACACCTGGAATCCTAGGAGGCAGTGGAAGTGCGGCTCTCAAACTGGATGGAAGAAGCTTCCAAGCATAGGGTTCTTTCATGTCCCAAAGAGAACCCGCGTGTCTGAGGCTGCTAGCCTTGTGGCTGGAGAGAACTGGCATCCCCGTGGGCCTGTCGGCTCATTTCCTCTTTCTGACCCTCGAAGGAAAGTCTTCCAAAAAGCCTTTGGGACCCGCTTAGAGAGAACAGCTGCGAAGCTGATGCACAGAACATCGACATAGAGACTAGCCCTGGGTCCCAAGCATCCACCTTTCTCTGGAGGGTACGTACCCCACCCGGGGATTCAAGCAGGGAGTTTGCCTTGTACAACTTAGGCAGGAAACTGGGAGGAGATGGAGGGCCACTCTACCTGCGCTCACACCACGTGGCCCGGAGAAGTTATCACGCAGCAGAATTCAACACCCTCCCACTACACGTGTGTAGCCAAAAGAGGCGCTGGGCAGTGGGTGTTCTCAGCCCAAGAGCAGTCCTTGTTCTGGGCCGCACCTGCTCTGCGGTTCAAAGGGTCTCTGAGTCTGCTCCTTTGGAGGCATTTCAGAGCTGACGCTATCCCTGGGCTGCCGAAGCAAAGAGGCATAGCGGCCTTTCACACTGAAGGCATGGGCTTGTTTCCCATTCAGCGAGTGTATGTGGCCCCTCCCAGGCTGGAGGCGCGTTAGCTGACACCCTTTGCGCTGTGCCCCTGGAAAATCCAAGTGGCTGTACCCGATGTGGGCTGCCTGGTGAAACAACTTGCAGTCACCAGCACCCTGAGTACCCTTCCTGCAGTGTGAGTCCTAGCTAGGTAAACTCGGCCTTCGGAGGCTAGAGGGGAGCAAACATGTTCAACTTGTGGGGAAAGTCTTTGGCCGATGACCGATTTGCTTGTGCTTGGGCGAGGGTTAGGCAGGAACTTTCCAACACAGGGTTTTTGCCTCACCGTAAGCCGTCCCTTTGGGCTGAAGCAGGCGGCGGGTCTGTCTGTATCACAGTCTGGGAAGGAGGGCCTCAGGTGAGTCTGCCCACTGACTGCCCTCCATCATAGCCAGCTGAGAAAATATGGCAAGGCTGATGGAACCCACTGACAGCGAAATGTTTCTCTTCAGAAGAGGAGATTTTGCTACCAAACGTCAGCAGCTCCTCAGAGTGCTGTTCTGGTGTAGACTGGGGCGAGCTCCCACGGTCCGAAGATTACGAACGGCTCTTTTCCAGTTGCTTCATCCGAGAGAGAGCCAGAAGGGCTGATCTCAACAAATAGGGCTGCACCCCGTGAGTGCTTCGGGCAGGGCAGTCCTGAGCCAGTGTGCCACCTAAGGAATGAAAGCCAAGTTTCCTAGCCACAGGAAAGCAGACCGAGGCCTGCTGTTTTCTCTAGGCGATTGACGTGAGCTTGAGGGTGAGGCCTATACTACATTGTGGAAAAGCTCGGGGTCACGGCTGTCTTTCTCCCTCTCTCGGTCCCATGCCCTGGGCTCAGCCATGGGGGAATGCTGAGGGGGAGAGACTGCCTCTCTGCCGGACTCAGAGGGCTTCCTCCCTTTCGGGCAATTCCGTTTGTGTCTTACTTCGTGGAGGAGGAATGAGGGCGCCCAGAGATATTCTGACATGAAATGCCTATCGACAGAGGATCTGGAGGAGCTGGTTTGTCAGTGGAAGGAGCCAAAAAGCCTGCATTCCTAAGGTCTCTCTGAGAACTGCCAGACACTCTGCCGTCATAGGCCTAAGAATTGGAAATTGTGACGGCAAGGCAACACCTGGAATCCTAGGAGGCAGTGGAAGTGCGGCTCTCAAACTGGATGGAAGAAGCTTCCAAGCATAGTGTTCTTTCATGTCCCAAAGAGAACCCGCGTGTCTGAGGCTGCTAGCGTTGTGGCTGGAGAGAACTGGCATCCCCGTGGGCCTGTCGGCTCATTTCCTCTTTCTGACCCTCGAAGGAAAGTCTTCCAAAAAGCCTTTGGGACCCGCTTAGAGAGAACAGCTGCGAAGCTGATGCACAGAACATCGACATAGAGACTAGCCCTGGGTCCCAAGCATCCACCTTTCTCTGGAGGGTACGTACCCCACCCGGGGATTCAAGCAGGGAGTTTGCCTTGTACAACTTAGGCAGGAAACTGGGAGGAGATGGAGGGCCACTCTACCTGCGCTCACACCACGTGGCCCGGAGAAGTTATCACGCAGCAGAATTCAACACCCTCCCACTACACGTGTGTAGCCAAAAGAGGCGCTGGGCAGTGGGTGTTCTCAGCCCAAGAGCAGTCCTTGTTCTGGGCCGCACCTGCTCTGCGGTTCAAAGGGTCTCTGAGTCTGCTCCTTTGGAGGCATTTCAGAGCTGACGCTATCCCTGGGCTGCCGAAGCAAAGAGGCATAGCGGCCTTTCACACTGAAGGCATGGGCTTGTTTCCCATTCAGCGAGTGTATGTGGCCCCTCCCAGGCTGGAGGCGCGTTAGCTGACACCCTTTGCGCTGTGCCCCTGGAAAATCCAAGTGGCTGTACCCGATGTGGGCTGCCTGGTGAAACAACTTGCAGTCACCAGCACCCTGAGTACCCTTCCTGCAGTGTGAGTCCTAGCTAGGTAAACTCGGCCTTCGGAGGCTAGAGGGGAGCAAACATGTTCAACTTGTGGGGAAAGTCTTTGGCCGATGACCGATTTGCTTGTGCTTGGGCGAGGGTTAGGCAGGAACTTTCCAACACAGGGTTTTTGCCTCACCGTAAGCCGTCCCTTTGGGCTGAAGCAGGCGGCGGGTCTGTCTGTATCACAGTCTGGGAAGGAGGGCCTCAGGTGAGTCTGCCCACTGACTGCCCTCCATCATAGCCAGCTGAGAAAATATGGCAAGGCTGATGGAACCCACTGACAGCGAAATGTTTCTCTTCAGAAGAGGAGATTTTGCTACCAAACGTCAGCAGCTCCTCAGAGTGCTGTTCTGGTGTAGACTGGGGCGAGCTCCCACGGTCCGAAGATTACGAACGGCTCTTTTCCAGTTGCTTCATCCGAGAGAGAGCCAGAAGGGCTGATCTCAACAAATAGGGCTGCACCCCGTGAGTGCTTCGGGCAGGGCAGTCCTGAGCCAGTGTGCCACCTAAGGAATGAAAGCCAAGTTTCCTAGCCACAGGAAAGCAGACCGAGGCCTGCTGTTTTCTCTAGGCGATTGACGTGAGCTTGAGGGTGAGGCCTATACTACATTGTGGAAAAGCTCGGGGTCACGGCTGTCTTTCTCCCTCTCTCGGTCCCATGCCCTGGGCTCAGCCATGGGGGAATGCTGAGGGGGAGAGACTGCCTCTCTGCCGGACTCAGAGGGCTTCCTCCCTTTCGGGCAATTCCGTTTGTGTCTTACTTCGTGGAGGAGGAATGAGGGCGCCCAGAGATATTCTGACATGAAATGCCTATCGACAGAGGATCTGGAGGAGCTGGTTTGTCATTGGAAGGAGTCAAAAAGCCTGCATTCCTAAGGTCTCTCTGAGAACTGCCAGACACTCTGCCGTCATAGGCCTAAGAATTGGAAATTGTGACGGCAAGGCAACACCTGGAATCCTAGGAGGCAGTGGAAGTGCGGCTCTCAAACTGGATGGAAGAAGCTTCCAAGCATAGGGTTCTTTCATGTCCCAAAGAGAACCCGCGTGTCTGAGGCTGCTAGCCTTGTGGCTGGAGAGAACTGGCATCCCCGTGGGCCTGTCGGCTCATTTCCTCTTTCTGACCCTCGAAGGAAAGTCTTCCAAAAAGCCTTTGGGACCCGCTTAGAGAGAACAGCTGCGAAGCTGATGCACAGAACATCGACATAGAGACTAGCCCTGGGTCCCAAGCATCCACCTTTCTCTGGAGGGTACGTACCCCACCCGGGGATTCAAGCAGGGAGTTTGCCTTGTACAACTTAGGCAGGAAACTGGGAGGAGATGGAGGGCCACTCTACCTGCGCTCACACCACGTGGCCCGGAGAAGTTATCACGCAGCAGAATTCAACACCCTCCCACTACACGTGTGTAGCCAAAAGAGGCGCTGGGCAGTGGGTGTTCTCAGCCCAAGAGCAGTCCTTGTTCTGGGCCGCACCTGCTCTGCGGTTCAAAGGGTCTCTGAGTCTGCTCCTTTGGAGGCATTTCAGAGCTGACGCTATCCCTGGGCTGCCGAAGCAAAGAGGCATAGCGGCCTTTCACACTGAAGGCATGGGCTTGTTTCCCATTCAGCGAGTGTATGTGGCCCCTCCCAGGCTGGAGGCGCGTTAGCTGACACCCTTTGCGCTGTGCCCCTGGAAAATGCAAGTGGCTGTACCCGATGTGGGCTGCCTGGTGAAACAATTTGCAGTCACCAGCACCCTGAGTACCCTTCCTGCAGTGTGAGTCCTAGCTAGGTAAACTCGGCCTTCGGAGGCTAGAGGGGAGCAAACATGTTCAACTTGTGGGGAAAGTCTTTGGCCGATGACCGATTTGCTTGTGCTTGGGCGAGGGTTAGGCAGGAACTTTCCAACACAGGGTTTTTGCCTCACCGTAAGCCGTCCCTTTGGGCTGAAGCAGGCGGCGGGTCTGTCTGTATCACAGTCTGGGAAGGAGGGCCTCAGGTGAGTCTGCCCACTGACTGCCCTCCATCATAGCCAGCTGAGAAAATATGGCAAGGCTGATGGAACCCACTGACAGCGAAATGTTTCTCTTCAGAAGAGGAGATTTTGCTACCAAACGTCAGCAGCTCCTCAGAGTGCTGTTCTGGTGTAGACTGGGGCGAGCTCCCACGGTCCGAAGATTACGAACGGCTCTTTTCCAGTTGCTTCATCCGAGAGAGAGCCAGAAGGGCTGATCTCAACAAATAGGGCTGCACCCCGTGAGTGCTTCGGGCAGGGCAGTCCTGAGCCAGTGTGCCACCTAAGGAATGAAAGCCAAGTTTCCTAGCCACAGGAAAGCAGACCGAGGCCTGCTGTTTTCTCTAGGCGATTGACGTGAGCTTGAGGGTGAGGCCTATACTACATTGTGGAAAAGCTCGGGGTCACGGCTGTCTTTCTCCCTCTCTCGGTCCCATGCCCTGGGCTCAGCCATGGGGGAATGCTGAGGGGGAGAGACTGCCTCTCTGCCGGACTCAGAGGGCTTCCTCCCTTTCGGGCAATTCCGTTTGTGTCTTACTTCGTGGAGGAGGAATGAGGGCGCCCAGAGATATTCTGACATGAAATGCCTATCGACAGAGGATCTGGAGGAGCTGGTTTGTCATTGGAAGGAGTCAAAAAGCCTGCATTCCTAAGGTCTCTCTGAGAACTGCCAGACACTCTGCCGTCATAGGCCTAAGAATTGGAAATTGTGACGGCAAGGCAACACCTGGAATCCTAGGAGGCAGTGGAAGTGCGGCTCTCAAACTGGATGGAAGAAGCTTCCAAGCATAGGGTTCTTTCATGTCCCAAAGAGAACCCGCGTGTCTGAGGCTGCTAGCCTTGTGGCTGGAGAGAACTGGCATCCCCGTGGGCCTGTCGGCTCATTTCCTCTTTCTGACCCTCGAAGGAAAGTCTTCCAAAAAGCCTTTGGGACCCGCTTAGAGAGAACAGCTGCGAAGCTGATGCACAGAACATCGACATAGAGACTAGCCCTGGGTCCCAAGCATCCACCTTTCTCTGGAGGGTACGTACCCCACCCGGGGATTCAAGCAGGGAGTTTGCCTTGTACAACTTAGGCAGGAAACTGGGAGGAGATGGAGGGCCACTCTACCTGCGCTCACACCACGTGGCCCGGAGAAGTTATCACGCAGCAGAATTCAACACCCTCCCACTACACGTGTGTAGCCAAAAGAGGCGCTGGGCAGTGGGTGTTCTCAGCCCAAGAGCAGTCCTTGTTCTGGGCCGCACCTGCTCTGCGGTTCAAAGGGTCTCTGAGTCTGCTCCTTTGGAGGCATTTCAGAGCTGACGCTATCCCTGGGCTGCCGAAGCAAAGAGGCATAGCGGCCTTTCACACTGAAGGCATGGGCTTGTTTCCCATTCAGCGAGTGTATGTGGCCCCTCCCAGGCTGGAGGCGCGTTAGCTGACACCCTTTGCGCTGTGCCCCTGGAAAATCCAAGTGGCTGTACCCGATGTGGGCTGCCTGGTGAAACAACTTGCAGTCACCAGCACCCTGAGTACCCTTCCTGCAGTGTGAGTCCTAGCTAGGTAAACTCGGCCTTCGGAGGCTAGAGGGGAGCAAACATGTTCAACTTGTGGGGAAAGTCTTTGGCCGATGACCGATTTGCTTGTGCTTGGGCGAGGGTTAGGCAGGAACTTTCCAACACAGGGTTTTTGCCTCACCGTAAGCCGTCCCTTTGGGCTGAAGCAGGCGGCGGGTCTGTCTGTATCACAGTCTGGGAAGGAGGGCCTCAGGTGAGTCTGCCCACTGACTGCCCTCCATCATAGCCAGCTGAGAAAATATGGCAAGGCTGATGGAACCCACTGACAGCGAAATGTTTCTCTTCAGAAGAGGAGATTTTGCTACCAAACGTCAGCAGCTCCTCAGAGTGCTGTTCTGGTGTAGACTGGGGCGAGCTCCCACGGTCCGAAGATTACGAACGGCTCTTTTCCAGTTGCTTCATCCGAGAGAGAGCCAGAAGGGCTGATCTCAACAAATAGGGCTGCACCCCGTGAGTGCTTCGGGCAGGGCAGTCCTGAGCCAGTGTGCCACCTAAGGAATGAAAGCCAAGTTTCCTAGCCACAGGAAAGCAGACCGAGGCCTGCTGTTTTCTCTAGGCGATTGACGTGAGCTTGAGGGTGAGGCCTATACTACATTGTGGAAAAGCTCGGGGTCACGGCTGTCTTTCTCCCTCTCTCGGTCCCATGCCCTGGGCTCAGCCATGGGGGAATGCTGAGGGGGAGAGACTGCCTCTCTGCCGGACTCAGAGGGCTTCCTCCCTTTCGGGCAATTCCGTTTGTGTCTTACTTCGTGGAGGAGGAATGAGGGCGCCCAGAGATATTCTGACATGAAATGCCTATCGACAGAGGATCTGGAGGAGCTGGTTTGTCATTGGAAGGAGTCAAAAAGCCTGCATTCCTAAGGTCTCTCTGAGAACTGCCAGACACTCTGCCGTCATAGGCCTAAGAATTGGAAATTGTGACGGCAAGGCAACACCTGGAATCCTAGGAGGCAGTGGAAGTGCGGCTCTCAAACTGGATGGAAGAAGCTTCCAAGCATAGGGTTCTTTCATGTCCCAAAGAGAACCCGCGTGTCTGAGGCTGCTAGCCTTGTGGCTGGAGAGAACTGGCATCCCCGTGGGCCTGTCGGCTCATTTCCTCTTTCTGACCCTCGAAGGAAAGTCTTCCAAAAAGCCTTTGGGACCCGCTTAGAGAGAACAGCTGCGAAGCTGATGCACAGAACATCGACATAGAGACTAGCCCTGGGTCCCAAGCATCCACCTTTCTCTGGAGGGTACGTACCCCACCCGGGGATTCAAGCAGGGAGTTTGCCTTGTACAACTTAGGCAGGAAACTGGGAGGAGATGGAGGGCCACTCTACCTGCGCTCACACCACGTGGCCCGGAGAAGTTATCACGCAGCAGAATTCAACACCCTCCCACTACACGTGTGTAGCCAAAAGAGGCGCTGGGCAGTGGGTGTTCTCAGCCCAAGAGCAGTCCTTGTTCTGGGCCGCACCTGCTCTGCGGTTCCAAGGGTCTCTGAGTCTGCTCCTTTGGAGGCATTTCAGAGCTGACGCTATCCCTGGGCTGCCGAAGCAAAGAGGCATAGCGGCCTTTCACACTGAAGGCATGGGCTTGTTTCCCATTCAGCGAGTGTATGTGGCCCCTCCCAGGCTGGAGGCGCGTTAGCTGACACCCTTTGCGCTGTGCCCCTGGAAAATGCAAGTGGCTGTACCCGATGTGGGCTGCCTGGTGAAACAATTTGCAGTCACCAGCACCCTGAGTACCCTTCCTGCAGTGTGAGTCCTAGCTAGGTAAACTCGGCCTTCGGAGGCTAGAGGGGAGCAAACATGTTCAACTTGTGGGGAAAGTCTTTGGCCGATGACCGATTTGCTTGTGCTTGGGCGAGGGTTAGGCAGGAACTTTCCAACACAGGGTTTTTGCCTCACCGTAAGCCGTCCCTTTGGGCTGAAGCAGGCGGCGGGTCTGTCTGTATCACAGTCTGGGAAGGAGGGCCTCAGGTGAGTCTGCCCACTGACTGCCCTCCATCATAGCCAGCTGAGAAAATATGGCAAGGCTGATGGAACCCACTGACAGCGAAATGTTTCTCTTCAGAAGAGGAGATTTTGCTACCAAACGTCAGCAGCTCCTCAGAGTGCTGTTCTGGTGTAGACTGGGGCGAGCTCCCACGGTCCGAAGATTACGAACGGCTCTTTTCCAGTTGCTTCATCCGAGAGAGAGCCAGAAGGGCTGATCTCAACAAATAGGGCTGCACCCCGTGAGTGCTTCGGGCAGGGCAGTCCTGAGCCAGTGTGCCACCTAAGGAATGAAAGCCAAGTTTCCTAGCCACAGGAAAGCAGACCGAGGCCTGCTGTTTTCTCTAGGCGATTGACGTGAGCTTGAGGGTGAGGCCTATACTACATTGTGGAAAAGCTCGGGGTCACGGCTGTCTTTCTCCCTCTCTCGGTCCCATGCCCTGGGCTCAGCCATGGGGGAATGCTGAGGGGGAGAGACTGCCTCTCTGCCGGACTCAGAGGGCTTCCTCCCTTTCGGGCAATTCCGTTTGTGTCTTACTTCGTGGAGGAGGAATGAGGGCGCCCAGAGATATTCTGACATGAAATGCCTATCGACAGAGGATCTGGAGGAGCTGGTTTGTCATTGGAAGGAGTCAAAAAGCCTGCATTCCTAAGGTCTCTCTGAGAACTGCCAGACACTCTGCCGTCATAGGCCTAAGAATTGGAAATTGTGACGGCAAGGCAACACCTGGAATCCTAGGAGGCAGTGGAAGTGCGGCTCTCAAACTGGATGGAAGAAGCTTCCAAGCATAGGGTTCTTTCATGTCCCAAAGAGAACCCGCGTGTCTGAGGCTGCTAGCCTTGTGGCTGGAGAGAACTGGCATCCCCGTGGGCCTGTCGGCTCATTTCCTCTTTCTGACCCTCGAAGGAAAGTCTTCCAAAAAGCCTTTGGGACCCGCTTAGAGAGAACAGCTGCGAAGCTGATGCACAGAACATCGACATAGAGACTAGCCCTGGGTCCCAAGCATCCACCTTTCTCTGGAGGGTACGTACCCCACCCGGGGATTCAAGCAGGGAGTTTGCCTTGTACAACTTAGGCAGGAAACTGGGAGGAGATGGAGGGCCACTCTACCTGCGCTCACACCACGTGGCCCGGAGAAGTTATCACGCAGCAGAATTCAACACCCTCCCACTACACGTGTGTAGCCAAAAGAGGCGCTGGGCAGTGGGTGTTCTCAGCCCAAGAGCAGTCCTTGTTCTGGGCCGCACCTGCTCTGCGGTTCCAAGGGTCTCTGAGTCTGCTCCTTTGGAGGCATTTCAGAGCTGACGCTATCCCTGGGCTGCCGAAGCAAAGAGGCATAGCGGCCTTTCACACTGAAGGCATGGGCTTGTTTCCCATTCAGCGAGTGTATGTGGCCCCTCCCAGGCTGGAGGCGCGTTAGCTGACACCCTTTGCGCTGTGCCCCTGGAAAATGCAAGTGGCTGTACCCGATGTGGGCTGCCTGGTGAAACAATTTGCAGTCACCAGCACCCTGAGTACCCTTCCTGCAGTGTGAGTCCTAGCTAGGTAAACTCGGCCTTCGGAGGCTAGAGGGGAGCAAACATGTTCAACTTGTGGGGAAAGTCTTTGGCCGATGACCGATTTGCTTGTGCTTGGGCGAGGGTTAGGCAGGAACTTTCCAACACAGGGTTTTTGCCTCACCGTAAGCCGTCCCTTTGGGCTGAAGCAGGCGGCGGGTCTGTCTGTATCACAGTCTGGGAAGGAGGGCCTCAGGTGAGTCTGCCCACTGACTGCCCTCCATCATAGCCAGCTGAGAAAATATGGCAAGGCTGATGGAACCCACTGGCAGCGAAATGTTTCTCTTCAGAAGAGGAGATTTTGCTACCAAACGTCAGCAGCTCCTCAGAGTGCTGTTCTGGTGTAGACTGGGGCGAGCTCCCACGGTCCGAAGATTACGAACGGCTCTTTTCCAGTTGCTTCATCCGAGAGAGAGCCAGAAGGGCTGATCTCAACAAATAGGGCTGCACCCCGTGAGTGCTTCGGGCAGGGCAGTCCTGAGCCAGTGTGCCACCTAAGGAATGAAAGCCAAGTTTCCTAGCCACAGGAAAGCAGACCGAGGCCTGCTGTTTTCTCTAGGCGATTGACGTGAGCTTGAGGGTGAGGCCTATACTACATTGTGGAAAAGCTCGGGGTCACGGCTGTCTTTCTCCCTCTCTCGGTCCCATGCCCTGGGCTCAGCCATGGGGGAATGCTGAGGGGGAGAGACTGCCTCTCTGCCGGACTCAGAGGGCTTCCTCCCTTTCGGGCAATTCCGTTTGTGTCTTACTTCGTGGAGGAGGAATGAGGGCGCCCAGAGATATTCTGACATGAAATGCCTATCGACAGAGGATCTGGAGGAGCTGGTTTGTCATTGGAAGGAGTCAAAAAGCCTGCATTCCTAAGGTCTCTCTGAGAACTGCCAGACACTCTGCCGTCATAGGCCTAAGAATTGGAAATTGTGACGGCAAGGCAACACCTGGAATCCTAGGAGGCAGTGGAAGTGCGGCTCTCAAACTGGATGGAAGAAGCTTCCAAGCATAGGGTTCTTTCATGTCCCAAAGAGAACCCGCGTGTCTGAGGCTGCTAGCCTTGTGGCTGGAGAGAACTGGCATCCCCGTGGGCCTGTCGGCTCATTTCCTCTTTCTGACCCTCGAAGGAAAGTCTTCCAAAAAGCCTTTGGGACCCGCTTAGAGAGAACAGCTGCGAAGCTGATGCACAGAACATCGACATAGAGACTAGCCCTGGGTCCCAAGCATCCACCTTTCTCTGGAGGGTACGTACCCCACCCGGGGATTCAAGCAGGGAGTTTGCCTTGTACAACTTAGGCAGGAAACTGGGAGGAGATGGAGGGCCACTCTACCTGCGCTCACACCACGTGGCCCGGAGAAGTTATCACGCAGCAGAATTCAACACCCTCCCACTACACGTGTGTAGCCAAAAGAGGCGCTGGGCAGTGGGTGTTCTCAGCCCAAGAGCAGTCCTTGTTCTGGGCCGCACCTGCTCTGCGGTTCCAAGGGTCTCTGAGTCTGCTCCTTTGGAGGCATTTCAGAGCTGACGCTATCCCTGGGCTGCCGAAGCAAAGAGGCATAGCGGCCTTTCACACTGAAGGCATGGGCTTGTTTCCCATTCAGCGAGTGTATGTGGCCCCTCCCAGGCTGGAGGCGCGTTAGCTGACACCCTTTGCGCTGTGCCCCTGGAAAATGCAAGTGGCTGTACCCGATGTGGGCTGCCTGGTGAAACAATTTGCAGTCACCAGCACCCTGAGTACCCTTCCTGCAGTGTGAGTCCTAGCTAGGTAAACTCGGCCTTCGGAGGCTAGAGGGGAGCAAACATGTTCAACTTGTGGGGAAAGTCTTTGGCCGATGACCGATTTGCTTGTGCTTGGGCGAGGGTTAGGCAGGAACTTTCCAACACAGGGTTTTTGCCTCACCGTAAGCCGTCCCTTTGGGCTGAAGCAGGCGGCGGGTCTGTCTGTATCACAGTCTGGGAAGGAGGGCCTCAGGTGAGTCTGCCCACTGACTGCCCTCCATCATAGCCAGCTGAGAAAATATGGCAAGGCTGATGGAACCCACTGACAGCGAAATGTTTCTCTTCAGAAGAGGAGATTTTGCTACCAAACGTCAGCAGCTCCTCAGAGTGCTGTTCTGGTGTAGACTGGGGCGAGCTCCCACGGTCCGAAGATTACGAACGGCTCTTTTCCAGTTGCTTCATCCGAGAGAGAGCCAGAAGGGCTGATCTCAACAAATAGGGCTGCACCCCGTGAGTGCTTCGGGCAGGGCAGTCCTGAGCCAGTGTGCCACCTAAGGAATGAAAGCCAAGTTTCCTAGCCACAGGAAAGCAGACCGAGGCCTGCTGTTTTCTCTAGGCGATTGACGTGAGCTTGAGGGTGAGGCCTATACTACATTGTGGAAAAGCTCGGGGTCACGGCTGTCTTTCTCCCTCTCTCGGTCCCATGCCCTGGGCTCAGCCATGGGGGAATGCTGAGGGGGAGAGACTGCCTCTCTGCCGGACTCAGAGGGCTTCCTCCCTTTCGGGCAATTCCGTTTGTGTCTTACTTCGTGGAGGAGGAATGAGGGCGCCCAGAGATATTCTGACATGAAATGCCTATCGACAGAGGATCTGGAGGAGCTGGTTTGTCATTGGAAGGAGTCAAAAAGCCTGCATTCCTAAGGTCTCTCTGAGAACTGCCAGACACTCTGCCGTCATAGGCCTAAGAATTGGAAATTGTGACGGCAAGGCAACACCTGGAATCCTAGGAGGCAGTGGAAGTGCGGCTCTCAAACTGGATGGAAGAAGCTTCCAAGCATAGGGTTCTTTCATGTCCCAAAGAGAACCCGCGTGTCTGAGGCTGCTAGCCTTGTGGCTGGAGAGAACTGGCATCCCCGTGGGCCTGTCGGCTCATTTCCTCTTTCTGACCCTCGAAGGAAAGTCTTCCAAAAAGCCTTTGGGACCCGCTTAGAGAGAACAGCTGCGAAGCTGATGCACAGAACATCGACATAGAGACTAGCCCTGGGTCCCAAGCATCCACCTTTCTCTGGAGGGTACGTACCCCACCCGGGGATTCAAGCAGGGAGTTTGCCTTGTACAACTTAGGCAGGAAACTGGGAGGAGATGGAGGGCCACTCTACCTGCGCTCACACCACGTGGCCCGGAGAAGTTATCACGCAGCAGAATTCAACACCCTCCCACTACACGTGTGTAGCCAAAAGAGGCGCTGGGCAGTGGGTGTTCTCAGCCCAAGAGCAGTCCTTGTTCTGGGCCGCACCTGCTCTGCGGTTCCAAGGGTCTCTGAGTCTGCTCCTTTGGAGGCATTTCAGAGCTGACGCTATCCCTGGGCTGCCGAAGCAAAGAGGCATAGCGGCCTTTCACACTGAAGGCATGGGCTTGTTTCCCATTCAGCGAGTGTATGTGGCCCCTCCCAGGCTGGAGGCGCGTTAGCTGACACCCTTTGCGCTGTGCCCCTGGAAAATGCAAGTGGCTGTACCCGATGTGGGCTGCCTGGTGAAACAATTTGCAGTCACCAGCACCCTGAGTACCCTTCCTGCAGTGTGAGTCCTAGCTAGGTAAACTCGGCCTTCGGAGGCTAGAGGGGAGCAAACATGTTCAACTTGTGGGGAAAGTCTTTGGCCGATGACCGATTTGCTTGTGCTTGGGCGAGGGTTAGGCAGGAACTTTCCAACACAGGGTTTTTGCCTCACCGTAAGCCGTCCCTTTGGGCTGAAGCAGGCGGCGGGTCTGTCTGTATCACAGTCTGGGAAGGAGGGCCTCAGGTGAGTCTGCCCACTGACTGCCCTCCATCATAGCCAGCTGAGAAAATATGGCAAGGCTGATGGAACCCACTGACAGCGAAATGTTTCTCTTCAGAAGAGGAGATTTTGCTACCAAACGTCAGCAGCTCCTCAGAGTGCTGTTCTGGTGTAGACTGGGGCGAGCTCCCACGGTCCGAAGATTACGAACGGCTCTTTTCCAGTTGCTTCATCCGAGAGAGAGCCAGAAGGGCTGATCTCAACAAATAGGGCTGCACCCCGTGAGTGCTTCGGGCAGGGCAGTCCTGAGCCAGTGTGCCACCTAAGGAATGAAAGCCAAGTTTCCTAGCCACAGGAAAGCAGACCGAGGCCTGCTGTTTTCTCTAGGCGATTGACGTGAGCTTGAGGGTGAGGCCTATACTACATTGTGGAAAAGCTCGGGGTCACGGCTGTCTTTCTCCCTCTCTCGGTCCCATGCCCTGGGCTCAGCCATGGGGGAATGCTGAGGGGGAGAGACTGCCTCTCTGCCGGACTCAGAGGGCTTCCTCCCTTTCGGGCAATTCCGTTTGTGTCTTACTTCGTGGAGGAGGAATGAGGGCGCCCAGAGATATTCTGACATGAAATGCCTATCGACAGAGGATCTGGAGGAGCTGGTTTGTCATTGGAAGGAGTCAAAAAGCCTGCATTCCTAAGGTCTCTCTGAGAACTGCCAGACACTCTGCCGTCATAGGCCTAAGAATTGGAAATTGTGACGGCAAGGCAACACCTGGAATCCTAGGAGGCAGTGGAAGTGCGGCTCTCAAACTGGATGGAAGAAGCTTCCAAGCATAGGGTTCTTTCATGTCCCAAAGAGAACCCGCGTGTCTGAGGCTGCTAGCCTTGTGGCTGGAGAGAACTGGCATCCCCGTGGGCCTGTCGGCTCATTTCCTCTTTCTGACCCTCGAAGGAAAGTCTTCCAAAAAGCCTTTGGGACCCGCTTAGAGAGAACAGCTGCGAAGCTGATGCACAGAACATCGACATAGAGACTAGCCCTGGGTCCCAAGCATCCACCTTTCTCTGGAGGGTACGTACCCCACCCGGGGATTCAAGCAGGGAGTTTGCCTTGTACAACTTAGGCAGGAAACTGGGAGGAGATGGAGGGCCACTCTACCTGCGCTCACACCACGTGGCCCGGAGAAGTTATCACGCAGCAGAATTCAACACCCTCCCACTACACGTGTGTAGCCAAAAGAGGCGCTGGGCAGTGGGTGTTCTCAGCCCAAGAGCAGTCCTTGTTCTGGGCCGCACCTGCTCTGCGGTTCCAAGGGTCTCTGAGTCTGCTCCTTTGGAGGCATTTCAGAGCTGACGCTATCCCTGGGCTGCCGAAGCAAAGAGGCATAGCGGCCTTTCACACTGAAGGCATGGGCTTGTTTCCCATTCAGCGAGTGTATGTGGCCCCTCCCAGGCTGGAGGCGCGTTAGCTGACACCCTTTGCGCTGTGCCCCTGGAAAATCCAAGTGGCTGTACCCGATGTGGGCTGCCTGGTGAAACAATTTGCAGTCACCAGCACCCTGAGTACCCTTCCTGCAGTGTGAGTCCTAGCTAGGTAAACTCGGCCTTCGGAGGCTAGAGGGGAGCAAACATGTTCAACTTGTGGGGAAAGTCTTTGGCCGATGACCGATTTGCTTGTGCTTGGGCGAGGGTTAGGCAGGAACTTTCCAACACAGGGTTTTTGCCTCACCGTAAGCCGTCCCTTTGGGCTGAAGCAGGCGGCGGGTCTGTCTGTATCACAGTCTGGGAAGGAGGGCCTCAGGTGAGTCTGCCCACTGACTGCCCTCCATCATAGCCAGCTGAGAAAATATGGCAAGGCTGATGGAACCCACTGACAGCGAAATGTTTCTCTTCAGAAGAGGAGATTTTGCTACCAAACGTCAGCAGCTCCTCAGAGTGCTGTTCTGGTGTAGACTGGGGCGAGCTCCCACGGTCCGAAGATTACGAACGGCTCTTTTCCAGTTGCTTCATCCGAGAGAGAGCCAGAAGGGCTGATCTCAACAAATAGGGCTGCACCCCGTGAGTGCTTCGGGCAGGGCAGTCCTGAGCCAGTGTGCCACCTAAGGAATGAAAGCCAAGTTTCCTAGCCACAGGAAAGCAGACCGAGGCCTGCTGTTTTCTCTAGGCGATTGACGTGAGCTTGAGGGTGAGGCCTATACTACATTGTGGAAAAGCTCGGGGTCACGGCTGTCTTTCTCCCTCTCTCGGTCCCATGCCCTGGGCTCAGCCATGGGGGAATGCTGAGGGGGAGAGACTGCCTCTCTGCCGGACTCAGAGGGCTTCCTCCCTTTCGGGCAATTCCGTTTGTGTCTTACTTCGTGGAGGAGGAATGAGGGCGCCCAGAGATATTCTGACATGAAATGCCTATCGACAGAGGATCTGGAGGAGCTGGTTTGTCAGTGGAAGGAGCCAAAAAGCCTGCATTCCTAAGGTCTCTCTGAGAACTGCCAGACACTCTGCCGTCATAGGCCTAAGAATTGGAAATTGTGACGGCAAGGCAACACCTGGAATCCTAGGAGGCAGTGGAAGTGCGGCTCTCAAACTGGATGGAAGAAGCTTCCAAGCATAGGGTTCTTTCATGTCCCAAAGAGAACCCGCGTGTCTGAGGCTGCTAGCGTTGTGGCTGGAGAGAACTGGCATCCCCGTGGGCCTGTCGGCTCATTTCCTCTTTCTGACCCTCGAAGGAAAGTCTTCCAAAAAGCCTTTGGGACCCGCTTAGAGAGAACAGCTGCGAAGCTGATGCACAGAACATCGACATAGAGACTAGCCCTGGGTCCCAAGCATCCACCTTTCTCTGGAGGGTACGTACCCCACCCGGGGATTCAAGCAGGGAGTTTGCCTTGTACAACTTAGGCAGGAAACTGGGAGGAGATGGAGGGCCACTCTACCTGCGCTCACACCACGTGGCCCGGAGAAGTTATCACGCAGCAGAATTCAACACCCTCCCACTACACGTGTGTAGCCAAAAGAGGCGCTGGGCAGTGGGTGTTCTCAGCCCAAGAGCAGTCCTTGTTCTGGGCCGCACCTGCTCTGCGGTTCAAAGGGTCTCTGAGTCTGCTCCTTTGGAGGCATTTCAGAGCTGACGCTATCCCTGGGCTGCCGAAGCAAAGAGGCATAGCGGCCTTTCACACTGAAGGCATGGGCTTGTTTCCCATTCAGAGAGTGTATGTGGCCCCTCCCAGGCTGGAGGCGCGTTAGCTGACACCCTTTGCGCTGTGCCCCTGGAAAATCCAAGTGGCTGTACCCGATGTGGGCTGCCTGGTGAAACAACTTGCAGTCACCAGCACCCTGAGTACCCTTCCTGCAGTGTGAGTCCTAGCTAGGTAAACTCGGCCTTCGGAGGCTAGAGGGGAGCAAACATGTTCAACTTGTGGGGAAAGTCTTTGACCGATGACCGATTTGCTTGTGCTTGGGCGAGGGTTAGGCAGGAACTTTCCAACACAGGGTTTTTGCCTCACCGTAAGCCGTCCCTTTGGGCTGAAGCAGGCGGCGGGTCTGTCTGTATCACAGTCTGGGAAGGAGGGCCTCAGGTGAGTCTGCCCACTGACTGCCCTCCATCATAGCCAGCTGAGAAAATATGGCAAGGCTGATGGAACCCACTGACAGCGAAATGTTTCTGTTCAGAAGAGGAGATTTTGCTACCAAACGTCAGCAGCTCCTCAGAGTGCTGTTCTGGTGTAGACTGGGGCGAGCTCCCACGGTCCGAAGATTACGAACGGCTCTTTTCCAGTTGCTTCATCCGAGAGAGAGCCAGAAGGGCTGATCTCAACAAATAGGGCTGCACCCCGTGAGTGCTTCGGGCAGGGCAGTCCTGAGCCAGTGTGCCACCTAAGGAATGAAAGCCAAGTTTCCTAGCCACAGGAAAGCAGACCGAGGCCTGCTGTTTTCTCTAGGCGATTGACGTGAGCTTGAGGGTGAGGCCTATACTACATTGTGGAAAAGCTCGGGGTCACGGCTGTCTTTCTCCCTCTCTCGGTCCCATGCCCTGGGCTCAGCCATGGGGGAATGCTGAGGGGGAGAGACTGCCTCTCTGCCGGACTCAGAGGGCTTCCTCCCTTTCGGGCAATTCCGTTTGTGTCTTACTTCGTGGAGGAGGAATGAGGGCGCCCAGAGATATTCTGACATGAAATGCCTATCGACAGAGGATCTGGAGGAGCTGGTTTGTCAGTGGAAGGAGCCAAAAAGCCTGCATTCCTAAGGTCTCTCTGAGAACTGCCAGACACTCTGCCGTCATAGGCCTAAGAATTGGAAATTGTGACGGCAAGGCAACACCTGGAATCCTAGGAGGCAGTGGAAGTGCGGCTCTCAAACTGGATGGAAGAAGCTTCCAAGCATAGTGTTCTTTCATGTCCCAAAGAGAACCCGCGTGTCTGAGGCTGCTAGCGTTGTGGCTGGAGAGAACTGGCATCCCCGTGGGCCTGTCGGCTCATTTCCTCTTTCTGACCCTCGAAGGAAAGTCTTCCAAAAAGCCTTTGGGACCCGCTTAGAGAGAACAGCTGCGAAGCTGATGCACAGAACATCGACATAGAGACTAGCCCTGGGTCCCAAGCATCCACCTTTCTCTGGAGGGTACGTACCCCACCCGGGGATTCAAGCAGGGAGTTTGCCTTGTACAACTTAGGCAGGAAACTGGGAGGAGATGGAGGGCCACTCTACCTGCGCTCACACCACGTGGCCCGGAGAAGTTATCACGCAGCAGAATTCAACACCCTCCCACTACACGTGTGTAGCCAAAAGAGGCGCTGGGCAGTGGGTGTTCTCAGCCCAAGAGCAGTCCTTGTTCTGGGCCGCACCTGCTCTGCGGTTCAAAGGGTCTCTGAGTCTGCTCCTTTGGAGGCATTTCAGAGCTGACGCTATCCCTGGGCTGCCGAAGCAAAGAGGCATAGCGGCCTTTCACACTGAAGGCATGGGCTTGTTTCCCATTCAGAGAGTGTATGTGGCCCCTCCCAGGCTGGAGGCGCGTTAGCTGACACCCTTTGCGCTGTGCCCCTGGAAAATCCAAGTGGCTGTACCCGATGTGGGCTGCCTGGTGAAACAACTTGCAGTCACCAGCACCCTGAGTACCCTTCCTGCAGTGTGAGTCCTAGCTAGGTAAACTCGGCCTTCGGAGGCTAGAGGGGAGCAAACATGTTCAACTTGTGGGGAAAGTCTTTGACCGATGACCGATTTGCTTGTGCTTGGGCGAGGGTTAGGCAGGAACTTTCCAACACAGGGTTTTTGCCTCACCGTAAGCCGTCCCTTTGGGCTGAAGCAGGCGGCGGGTCTGTCTGTATCACAGTCTGGGAAGGAGGGCCTCAGGTGAGTCTGCCCACTGACTGCCCTCCATCATAGCCAGCTGAGAAAATATGGCAAGGCTGATGGAACCCACTGACAGCGAAATGTTTCTGTTCAGAAGAGGAGATTTTGCTACCAAACGTCAGCAGCTCCTCAGAGTGCTGTTCTGGTGTAGACTGTGGCGAGCTCCCACGGTCCGAAGATTACGAACGGCTCTTTTCCAGTTGCTTCATCCGAGAGAGAGCCAGAAGGGCTGATCTCAACAAATAGGGCTGCACCCCGTGAGTGCTTCGGGCAGGGCAGTCCTGAGCCAGTGTGCCACCTAAGGAATGAAAGCCAAGTTTCCTAGCCACAGGAAAGCAGACCGAGGCCTGCTGTTTTCTCTAGGCGATTGACGTGAGCTTGAGGGTGAGGCCTATACTACATTGTGGAAAAGCTCGGGGTCACGGCTGTCTTTCTCCCTCTCTCGGTCCCATGCCCTGGGCTCAGCCATGGGGGAATGCTGAGGGGGAGAGACTGCCTCTCTGCCGGACTCAGAGGGCTTCCTCCCTTTCGGGCAATTCCGTTTGTGTCTTACTTCGTGGAGGAGGAATGAGGGCGCCCAGAGATATTCTGACATGAAATGCCTATCGACAGAGGATCTGGAGGAGCTGGTTTGTCAGTGGAAGGAGCCAAAAAGCCTGCATTCCTAAGGTCTCTCTGAGAACTGCCAGACACTCTGCCGTCATAGGCCTAAGAATTGGAAATTGTGACGGCAAGGCAACACCTGGAATCCTAGGAGGCAGTGGAAGTGCGGCTCTCAAACTGGATGGAAGAAGCTTCCAAGCATAGTGTTCTTTCATGTCCCAAAGAGAACCCGCGTGTCTGAGGCTGCTAGCGTTGTGGCTGGAGAGAACTGGCATCCCCGTGGGCCTGTCGGCTCATTTCCTCTTTCTGACCCTCGAAGGAAAGTCTTCCAAAAAGCCTTTGGGACCCGCTTAGAGAGAACAGCTGCGAAGCTGATGCACAGAACATCGACATAGAGACTAGCCCTGGGTCCCAAGCATCCACCTTTCTCTGGAGGGTACGTACCCCACCCGGGGATTCAAGCAGGGAGTTTGCCTTGTACAACTTAGGCAGGAAACTGGGAGGAGATGGAGGGCCACTCTACCTGCGCTCACACCACGTGGCCCGGAGAAGTTATCACGCAGCAGAATTCAACACCCTCGCACTACACGTGTGTAGCCAAAAGAGGCGCTGGGCAGTGGGTGTTCTCAGCCCAAGAGCAGTCCTTGTTCTGGGCCGCACCTGCTCTGCGGTTCAAAGGGTCTCTGAGTCTGCTCCTTTGGAGGCATTTCAGAGCTGACGCTATCCCTGGGCTGCCGAAGCAAGGAGGCATAGCGGCCTTTCACACTGAAGGCATGGGCTTGTTTCCCATTCAGAGAGTGTATGTGGGCCCTCCCAGGCTGGAGGCGCGTTAGCTGACACCCTTTGCGCTGTGCCCCTGGAAAATGCAAGTGGCTGTACCCGATGTGGGCTGCCTGGTGAAACAACTTGCAGTCACCAGCACCCTGAGTACCCTTCCTGCAGTGTGAGTCCTAGCTAGGTAAACTCGGCCTTCGGAGGCTAGAGGGGAGCAAACATGTTCAACTTGTGGGGAAAGTCTTTGGCCGATGACCGATTTGCTTGTGCTTGGGCGAGGGTTAGGCAGGAACTTTCCAACACAGGGTTTTTGCCTCACCGTAAGCCGTCCCTTTGGGCTGAAGCAGGCGGCGGGTCTGTCTGTATCACAGTCTGGGAAGGAGGGCCTCAGGTGAGTCTGCCCACTGACTGCCCTCCATCATAGCCAGCTGAGAAAATATGGCAAGGCTGATGGAACCCACTGACAGCGAAATGTTTCTCTTCAGAAGAGGAGATTTTGCTACCAAACGTCAGCAGCTCCTCAGAGTGCTGTTCTGGTGTAGACTGGGGCGAGCTCCCACGGTCCGAAGATTACGAACGGCTCTTTTCCAGTTGCTTCATCCGAGAGAGAGCCAGAAGGGCTGATCTCAACAAATAGGGCTGCACCCCGTGAGTGCTTCGGGCAGGGCAGTCCTGAGCCAGTGTGCCACCTAAGGAATGAAAGCCAAGTTTCCTAGCCACAGGAAAGCAGACCGAGGCCTGCTGTTTTCTCTAGGCGATTGACGTGAGCTTGAGGGTGAGGCCTATACTACATTGTGGAAAAGCTCGGGGTCACGGCTGTCTTTCTCCCTCTCTCGGTCCCATGCCCTGGGCTCAGCCATGGGGGAATGCTGAGGGGGAGAGACTGCCTCTCTGCCGGACTCAGAGGGCTTCCTCCCTTTCGGGCAATTCCGTTTGTGTCTTACTTCGTGGAGGAGGAATGAGGGCGCCCAGAGATATTCTGACATGAAATGCCTATCGACAGAGGATCTGGAGGAGCTGGTTTGTCAGTGGAAGGAGCCAAAAAGCCTGCATTCCTAAGGTCTCTCTGAGAACTGCCAGACACTCTGCCGTCATAGGCCTAAGAATTGGAAATTGTGACGGCAAGGCAACACCTGGAATCCTAGGAGGCAGTGGAAGTGCGGCTCTCAAACTGGATGGAAGAAGCTTCCAAGCATAGGGTTCTTTCATGTCCCAAAGAGAACCCGCGTGTCTGAGGCTGCTAGCCTTGTGGCTGGAGAGAACTGGCATCCCCGTGGGCCTGTCGGCTCATTTCCTCTTTCTGACCCTCGAAGGAAAGTCTTCCAAAAAGCCTTTGGGACCCGCTTAGAGAGAACAGCTGCGAAGCTGATGCACAGAACATCGACATAGAGACTAGCCCTGGGTCCCAAGCATCCACCTTTCTCTGGAGGGTACGTACCCCACCCGGGGATTCAAGCAGGGAGTTTGCCTTGTACAACTTAGGCAGGAAACTGGGAGGAGATGGAGGGCCACTCTACCTGCGCTCACACCACGTGGCCCGGAGAAGTTATCACGCAGCAGAATTCAACACCCTCCCACTACACGTGTGTAGCCAAAAGAGGCGCTGGGCAGTGGGTGTTCTCAGCCCAAGAGCAGTCCTTGTTCTGGGCCGCACCTGCTCTGCGGTTCAAAGGGTCTCTGAGTCTGCTCCTTTGGAGGCATTTCAGAGCTGACGCTATCCCTGGGCTGCCGAAGCAAGGAGGCATAGCGGCCTTTCACACTGAAGGCATGGGCTTGTTTCCCATTCAGAGAGTGTATGTGGCCCCTCCCAGGCTGGAGGCGCGTTAGCTGACACCCTTTGCGCTGTGCCCCTGGAAAATGCAAGTGGCTGTACCCGATGTGGGCTGCCTGGTGAAACAACTTGCAGTCACCAGCACCCTGAGTACCCTTCCTGCAGTGTGAGTCCTAGCTAGGTAAACTCGGCCTTCGGAGGCTAGAGGGGAGCAAACATGTTCAACTTGTGGGGAAAGTCTTTGACCGATGACCGATTTGCTTGTGCTTGGGCGAGGGTTAGGCAGGAACTTTCCAACACAGGGTTTTTGCCTCACCGTAAGCCGTCCCTTTGGGCTGAAGCAGGCGGCGGGTCTGTCTGTATCACAGTCTGGGAAGGAGGGCCTCAGGTGAGTCTGCCCACTGACTGCCCTCCATCATAGCCAGCTGAGAAAATATGGCAAGGCTGATGGAACCCACTGACAGCGAAATGTTTCTCTTCAGAAGAGGAGATTTTGCTACCAAACGTCAGCAGCTCCTCAGAGTGCTGTTCTGGTGTAGACTGGGGCGAGCTCCCACGGTCCGAAGATTACGAACGGCTCTTTTCCAGTTGCTTCATCCGAGAGAGAGCCAGAAGGGCTGATCTCAACAAATAGGGCTGCACCCCGTGAGTGCTTCGGGCAGGGCAGTCCTGAGCCAGTGTGCCACCTAAGGAATGAAAGCCAAGTTTCCTAGCCACAGGAAAGCAGACCGAGGCCTGCTGTTTTCTCTAGGCGATTGACGTGAGCTTGAGGGTGAGGCCTATACTACATTGTGGAAAAGCTCGGGGTCACGGCTGTCTTTCTCCCTCTCTCGGTCCCATGCCCTGGGCTCAGCCATGGGGGAATGCTGAGGGGGAGAGACTGCCTCTCTGCCGGACTCAGAGGGCTTCCTCCCTTTCGGGCAATTCCGTTTGTGTCTTACTTCGTGGAGGAGGAATGAGGGCGCCCAGAGATATTCTGACATGAAATGCCTATCGACAGAGGATCTGGAGGAGCTGGTTTGTCAGTGGAAGGAGCCAAAAAGCCTGCATTCCTAAGGTCTCTCTGAGAACTGCCAGACACTCTGCCGTCATAGGCCTAAGATTTGGAAATTGTGACGGCAAGGCAACACCTGGAATCCTAGGAGGCAGTGGAAGTGCGGCTCTCAAACTGGATGGAAGAAGCTTCCAAGCATAGGGTTCTTTCATGTCCCAAAGAGAACCCGCGTGTCTGAGGCTGCTAGCCTTGTGGCTGGAGAGAACTGGCATCCCCGTGGGCCTGTCGGCTCATTTCCTCTTTCTGACCCTCGAAGGAAAGTCTTCCAAAAAGCCTTTGGGACCCGCTTAGAGAGAACAGCTGCGAAGCTGATGCACAGAACATCGACATAGAGACTAGCCCTGGGTCCCAAGCATCCACCTTTCTCTGGAGGGTACGTACCCCACCCGGGGATTCAAGCAGGGAGTTTGCCTTGTACAACTTAGGCAGGAAACTGGGAGGAGATGGAGGGCCACTCTACCTGCGCTCACACCACGTGGCCCGGAGAAGTTATCACGCAGCAGAATTCAACACCCTCCCACTACACGTGTGTAGCCAAAAGAGGCGCTGGGCAGTGGGTGTTCTCAGCCCAAGAGCAGTCCTTGTTCTGGGCCGCACCTGCTCTGCGGTTCAAAGGGTCTCTGAGTCTGCTCCTTTGGAGGCATTTCAGAGCTGACGCTATCCCTGGGCTGCCGAAGCAAGGAGGCATAGCGGCCTTTCACACTGAAGGCATGGGCTTGTTTCCCATTCAGAGAGTGTATGTGGGCCCTCCCAGGCTGGAGGCGCGTTAGCTGACACCCTTTGCGCTGTGCCCCTGGAAAATCCAAGTGGCTGTACCCGATGTGGGCTGCCTGGTGAAACAACTTGCAGTCACCAGCACCCTGAGTACCCTTCCTGCAGTGTGAGTCCTAGCTAGGTAAACTCGGCCTTCGGAGGCTAGAGGGGAGCAAACATGTTCAACTTGTGGGGAAAGTCTTTGGCCGATGACCGATTTGCTTGTGCTTGGGCGAGGGTTAGGCAGGAACTTTCCAACACAGGGTTTTTGCCTCACCGTAAGCCGTCCCTTTGGGCTGAAGCAGGCGGCGGGTCTGTCTGTATCACAGTCTGGGAAGGAGGGCCTCAGGTGAGTCTGCCCACTGACTGCCCTCCATCATAGCCAGCTGAGAAAATATGGCAAGGCTGATGGAACCCACTGACAGCGAAATGTTTCTCTTCAGAAGAGGAGATTTTGCTACCAAACGTCAGCAGCTCCTCAGAGTGCTGTTCTGGTGTAGACTGGGGCGAGCTCCCACGGTCCGAAGATTACGAACGGCTCTTTTCCAGTTGCTTCATCCGAGAGAGAGCCAGAAGGGCTGATCTCAACAAATAGGGCTGCACCCCGTGAGTGCTTCGGGCAGGGCAGTCCTGAGCCAGTGTGCCACCTAAGGAATGAAAGCCAAGTTTCCTAGCCACAGGAAAGCAGACCGAGGCCTGCTGTTTTCTCTAGGCGATTGACGTGAGCTTGAGGGTGAGGCCTATACTACATTGTGGAAAAGCTCGGGGTCACGGCTGTCTTTCTCCCTCTCTCGGTCCCATGCCCTGGGCTCAGCCATGGGGGAATGCTGAGGGGGAGAGACTGCCTCTCTGCCGGACTCAGAGGGCTTCCTCCCTTTCGGGCAATTCCGTTTGTGTCTTACTTCGTGGAGGAGGAATGAGGGCGCCCAGAGATATTCTGACATGAAATGCCTATCGACAGAGGATCTGGAGGAGCTGGTTTGTCAGTGGAAGGAGCCAAAAAGCCTGCATTCCTAAGGTCTCTCTGAGAACTGCCAGACACTCTGCCGTCATAGGCCTAAGAATTGGAAATTGTGACGGCAAGGCAACACCTGGAATCCTAGGAGGCAGTGGAAGTGCGGCTCTCAAACTGGATGGAAGAAGCTTCCAAGCATAGTGTTCTTTCATGTCCCAAAGAGAACCCGCGTGTCTGAGGCTGCTAGCGTTGTGGCTGGAGAGAACTGGCATCCCCGTGGGCCTGTCGGCTCATTTCCTCTTTCTGACCCTCGAAGGAAAGTCTTCCAAAAAGCCTTTGGGACCCGCTTAGAGAGAACAGCTGCGAAGCTGATGCACAGAACATCGACATAGAGACTAGCCCTGGGTCCCAAGCATCCACCTTTCTCTGGAGGGTACGTACCCCACCCGGGGATTCAAGCAGGGAGTTTGCCTTGTACAACTTAGGCAGGAAACTGGGAGGAGATGGAGGGCCACTCTACCTGCGCTCACACCACGTGGCCCGGAGAAGTTATCACGCAGCAGAATTCAACACCCTCCCACTACACGTGTGTAGCCAAAAGAGGCGCTGGGCAGTGGGTGTTCTCAGCCCAAGAGCAGTCCTTGTTCTGGGCCGCACCTGCTCTGCGGTTCAAAGGGTCTCTGAGTCTGCTCCTTTGGAGGCATTTCAGAGCTGACGCTATCCCTGGGCTGCCGAAGCAAAGAGGCATAGCGGCCTTTCACACTGAAGGCATGGGCTTGTTTCCCATTCAGCGAGTGTATGTGGGCCCTCCCAGGCTGGAGGCGCGTTAGCTGACACCCTTTGCGCTGTGCCCCTGGAAAATCCAAGTGGCTGTACCCGATGTGGGCTGCCTGGTGAAACAACTTGCAGTCACCAGCACCCTGAGTACCCTTCCTGCAGTGTGAGTCCTAGCTAGGTAAACTCGGCCTTCGGAGGCTAGAGGGGAGCAAACATGTTCAACTTGTGGGGAAAGTCTTTGACCGATGACCGATTTGCTTGTGCTTGGGCGAGGGTTAGGCAGGAACTTTCCAACACAGGGTTTTTGCCTCACCGTAAGCCGTCCCTTTGGGCTGAAGCAGGCGGCGGGTCTGTCTGTATCACAGTCTGGGAAGGAGGGCCTCAGGTGAGTCTGCCCACTGACTGCCCTCCATCATAGCCAGCTGAGAAAATATGGCAAGGCTGATGGAACCCACTGACAGCGAAATGTTTCTCTTCAGAAGAGGAGATTTTGCTACCAAACGTCAGCAGCTCCTCAGAGTGCTGTTCTGGTGTAGACTGGGGCGAGCTCCCACGGTCCGAAGATTACGAACGGCTCTTTTCCAGTTGCTTCATCCGAGAGAGAGCCAGAAGGGCTGATCTCAACAAATAGGGCTGCACCCCGTGAGTGCTTCGGGCAGGGCAGTCCTGAGCCAGTGTGCCACCTAAGGAATGAAAGCCAAGTTTCCTAGCCACAGGAAAGCAGACCGAGGCCTGCTGTTTTCTCTAGGCGATTGACGTGAGCTTGAGGGTGAGGCCTATACTACATTGTGGAAAAGCTCGGGGTCACGGCTGTCTTTCTCCCTCTCTCGGTCCCATGCCCTGGGCTCAGCCATGGGGGAATGCTGAGGGGGAGAGACTGCCTCTCTGCCGGACTCAGAGGGCTTCCTCCCTTTCGGGCAATTCCGTTTGTGTCTTACTTCGTGGAGGAGGAATGAGGGCGCCCAGAGATATTCTGACATGAAATGCCTATCGACAGAGGATCTGGAGGAGCTGGTTTGTCAGTGGAAGGAGCCAAAAAGCCTGCATTCCTAAGGTCTCTCTGAGAACTGCCAGACACTCTGCCGTCATAGGCCTAAGAATTGGAAATTGTGACGGCAAGGCAACACCTGGAATCCTAGGAGGCAGTGGAAGTGCGGCTCTCAAACTGGATGGAAGAAGCTTCCAAGCATAGTGTTCTTTCATGTCCCAAAGAGAACCCGCGTGTCTGAGGCTGCTAGCGTTGTGGCTGGAGAGAACTGGCATCCCCGTGGGCCTGTCGGCTCATTTCCTCTTTCTGACCCTCGAAGGAAAGTCTTCCAAAAAGCCTTTGGGACCCGCTTAGAGAGAACAGCTGCGAAGCTGATGCACAGAACATCGACATAGAGACTAGCCCTGGGTCCCAAGCATCCACCTTTCTCTGGAGGGTACGTACCCCACCCGGGGATTCAAGCAGGGAGTTTGCCTTGTACAACTTAGGCAGGAAACTGGGAGGAGATGGAGGGCCACTCTACCTGCGCTCACACCACGTGGCCCGGAGAAGTTATCACGCAGCAGAATTCAACACCCTCCCACTACACGTGTGTAGCCAAAAGAGGCGCTGGGCAGTGGGTGTTCTCAGGCCAAGAGCAGTCCTTGTTCTGGGCCGCACCTGCTCTGCGGTTCAAAGGGTCTCTGAGTCTGCTCCTTTGGAGGCATTTCAGAGCTGACGCTATCCCTGGGCTGCCGAAGCAAAGAGGCATAGCGGCCTTTCACACTGAAGGCATGGGCTTGTTTCCCATTCAGCGAGTGTATGTGGGCCCTCCCAGGCTGGAGGCGCGTTAGCTGACACCCTTTGCGCTGTGCCCCTGGAAAATCCAAGTGGCTGTACCCGATGTGGGCTGCCTGGTGAAACAACTTGCAGTCACCAGCACCCTGAGTACCCTTCCTGCAGTGTGAGTCCTAGCTAGGTAAACTCGGCCTTCGGAGGCTAGAGGGGAGCAAACATGTTCAACTTGTGGGGAAAGTCTTTGACCGATGACCGATTTGCTTGTGCTTGGGCGAGGGTTAGGCAGGAACTTTCCAACACAGGGTTTTTGCCTCACCGTAAGCCGTCCCTTTGGGCTGAAGCAGGCGGCGGGTCTGTCTGTATCACAGTCTGGGAAGGAGGGCCTCAGGTGAGTCTGCCCACTGACTGCCCTCCATCATAGCCAGCTGAGAAAATATGGCAAGGCTGATGGAACCCACTGACAGCGAAATGTTTCTCTTCAGAAGAGGAGATTTTGCTACCAAACGTCAGCAGCTCCTCAGAGTGCTGTTCTGGTGTAGACTGGGGCGAGCTCCCACGGTCCGAAGATTACGAACGGCTCTTTTCCAGTTGCTTCATCCGAGAGAGAGCCAGAAGGGCTGATCTCAACAAATAGGGCTGCACCCCGTGAGTGCTTCGGGCAGGGCAGTCCTGAGCCAGTGTGCCACCTAAGGAATGAAAGCCAAGTTTCCTAGCCACAGGAAAGCAGACCGAGGCCTGCTGTTTTCTCTAGGCGATTGACGTGAGCTTGAGGGTGAGGCCTATACTACATTGTGGAAAAGCTCGGGGTCACGGCTGTCTTTCTCCCTCTCTCGGTCCCATGCCCTGGGCTCAGCCATGGGGGAATGCTGAGGGGGAGAGACTGCCTCTCTGCCGGACTCAGAGGGCTTCCTCCCTTTCGGGCAATTCCGTTTGTGTCTTACTTCGTGGAGGAGGAATGAGGGCGCCCAGAGATATTCTGACATGAAATGCCTATCGACAGAGGATCTGGAGGAGCTGGTTTGTCAGTGGAAGGAGCCAAAAAGCCTGCATTCCTAAGGTCTCTCTGAGAACTGCCAGACACTCTGCCGTCATAGGCCTAAGAATTGGAAATTGTGACGGCAAGGCAACACCTGGAATCCTAGGAGGCAGTGGAAGTGCGGCTCTCAAACTGGATGGAAGAAGCTTCCAAGCATAGTGTTCTTTCATGTCCCAAAGAGAACCCGCGTGTCTGAGGCTGCTAGCGTTGTGGCTGGAGAGAACTGGCATCCCCGTGGGCCTGTCGGCTCATTTCCTCTTTCTGACCCTCGAAGGAAAGTCTTCCAAAAAGCCTTTGGGACCCGCTTAGAGAGAACAGCTGCGAAGCTGATGCACAGAACATCGACATAGAGACTAGCCCTGGGTCCCAAGCATCCACCTTTCTCTGGAGGGTACGTACCCCACCCGGGGATTCAAGCAGGGAGTTTGCCTTGTACAACTTAGGCAGGAAACTGGGAGGAGATGGAGGGCCACTCTACCTGCGCTCACACCACGTGGCCCGGAGAAGTTATCACGCAGCAGAATTCAACACCCTCCCACTACACGTGTGTAGCCAAAAGAGGCGCTGGGCAGTGGGTGTTCTCAGCCCAAGAGCAGTCCTTGTTCTGGGCCGCACCTGCTCTGCGGTTCAAAGGGTCTCTGAGTCTGCTCCTTTGGAGGCATTTCAGAGCTGACGCTATCCCTGGGCTGCCGAAGCAAAGAGGCATAGCGGCCTTTCACACTGAAGGCATGGGCTTGTTTCCCATTCAGAGAGTGTATGTGGCCCCTCCCAGGCTGGAGGCGCGTTAGCTGACACCCTTTGCGCTGTGCCCCTGGAAAATCCAAGTGGCTGTACCCGATGTGGGCTGCCTGGTGAAACAACTTGCAGTCACCAGCACCCTGAGTACCCTTCCTGCAGTGTGAGTCCTAGCTAGGTAAACTCGGCCTTCGGAGGCTAGAGGGGAGCAAACATGTTCAACTTGTGGGGAAAGTCTTTGACCGATGACCGATTTGCTTGTGCTTGGGCGAGGGTTAGGCAGGAACTTTCCAACACAGGGTTTTTGCCTCACCGTAAGCCGTCCCTTTGGGCTGAAGCAGGCGGCGGGTCTGTCTGTATCACAGTCTGGGAAGGAGGGCCTCAGGTGAGTCTGCCCACTGACTGCCCTCCATCATAGCCAGCTGAGAAAATATGGCAAGGCTGATGGAACCCACTGACAGCGAAATGTTTCTCTTCAGAAGAGGAGATTTTGCTACCAAACGTCAGCAGCTCCTCAGAGTGCTGTTCTGGTGTAGACTGGGGCGAGCTCCCACGGTCCGAAGATTACGAACGGCTCTTTTCCAGTTGCTTCATCCGAGAGAGAGCCAGAAGGGCTGATCTCAACAAATAGGGCTGCACCCCGTGAGTGCTTCGGGCAGGGCAGTCCTGAGCCAGTGTGCCACCTAAGGAATGAAAGCCAAGTTTCCTAGCCACAGGAAAGCAGACCGAGGCCTGCTGTTTTCTCTAGGCGATTGACGTGAGCTTGAGGGTGAGGCCTATACTACATTGTGGAAAAGCTCGGGGTCACGGCTGTCTTTCTCCCTCTCTCGGTCCCATGCCCTGGGCTCAGCCATGGGGGAATGCTGAGGGGGAGAGACTGCCTCTCTGCCGGACTCAGAGGGCTTCCTCCCTTTCGGGCAATTCCGTTTGTGTCTTACTTCGTGGAGGAGGAATGAGGGCGCCCAGAGATATTCTGACATGAAATGCCTATCGACAGAGGATCTGGAGGAGCTGGTTTGTCAGTGGAAGGAGCCAAAAAGCCTGCATTCCTAAGGTCTCTCTGAGAACTGCCAGACACTCTGCCGTCATAGGCCTAAGATTTGGAAATTGTGACGGCAAGGCAACACCTGGAATCCTAGGAGGCAGTGGAAGTGCGGCTCTCAAACTGGATGGAAGAAGCTTCCAAGCATAGGGTTCTTTCATGTCCCAAAGAGAACCCGCGTGTCTGAGGCTGCTAGCCTTGTGGCTGGAGAGAACTGGCATCCCCGTGGGCCTGTCGGCTCATTTCCTCTTTCTGACCCTCGAAGGAAAGTCTTCCAAAAAGCCTTTGGGACCCGCTTAGAGAGAACAGCTGCGAAGCTGATGCACAGAACATCGACATAGAGACTAGCCCTGGGTCCCAAGCATCCACCTTTCTCTGGAGGGTACGTACCCCACCCGGGGATTCAAGCAGGGAGTTTGCCTTGTACAACTTAGGCAGGAAACTGGGAGGAGATGGAGGGCCACTCTACCTGCGCTCACACCACGTGGCCCGGAGAAGTTATCACGCAGCAGAATTCAACACCCTCGCACTACACGTGTGTAGCCAAAAGAGGCGCTGGGCAGTGGGTGTTCTCAGCCCAAGAGCAGTCCTTGTTCTGGGCCGCACCTGCTCTGCGGTTCAAAGGGTCTCTGAGTCTGCTCCTTTGGAGGCATTTCAGAGCTGACGCTATCCCTGGGCTGCCGAAGCAAAGAGGCATAGCGGCCTTTCACACTGAAGGCATGGGCTTGTTTCCCATTCAGCGAGTGTATGTGGCCCCTCCCAGGCTGGAGGCGCGTTAGCTGACACCCTTTGCGCTGTGCCCCTGGAAAATCCAAGTGGCTGTACCCGATGTGGGCTGCCTGGTGAAACAACTTGCAGTCACCAGCACCCTGAGTACCCTTCCTGCAGTGTGAGTCCTAGCTAGGTAAACTCGGCCTTCGGAGGCTAGAGGGGAGCAAACATGTTCAACTTGTGGGGAAAGTCTTTGACCGATGACCGATTTGCTTGTGCTTGGGCGAGGGTTAGGCAGGAACTTTCCAACACAGGGTTTTTGCCTCACCGTAAGCCGTCCCTTTGGGCTGAAGCAGGCGGCGGGTCTGTCTGTATCACAGTCTGGGAAGGAGGGCCTCAGGTGAGTCTGCCCACTGACTGCCCTCCATCATAGCCAGCTGAGAAAATATGGCAAGGCTGATGGAACCCACTGACAGCGAAATGTTTCTCTTCAGAAGAGGAGATTTTGCTACCAAACGTCAGCAGCTCCTCAGAGTGCTGTTCTGGTGTAGACTGGGGCGAGCTCCCACGGTCCGAAGATTACGAACGGCTCTTTTCCAGTTGCTTCATCCGAGAGAGAGCCAGAAGGGCTGATCTCAACAAATAGGGCTGCACCCCGTGAGTGCTTCGGGCAGGGCAGTCCTGAGCCAGTGTGCCACCTAAGGAATGAAAGCCAAGTTTCCTAGCCACAGGAAAGCAGACCGAGGCCTGCTGTTTTCTCTAGGCGATTGACGTGAGCTTGAGGGTGAGGCCTATACTACATTGTGGAAAAGCTCGGGGTCACGGCTGTCTTTCTCCCTCTCTCGGTCCCATGCCCTGGGCTCAGCCATGGGGGAATGCTGAGGGGGAGAGACTGCCTCTCTGCCGGACTCAGAGGGCTTCCTCCCTTTCGGGCAATTCCGTTTGTGTCTTACTTCGTGGAGGAGGAATGAGGGCGCCCAGAGATATTCTGACATGAAATGCCTATCGACAGAGGATCTGGAGGAGCTGGTTTGTCAGTGGAAGGAGCCAAAAAGCCTGCATTCCTAAGGTCTCTCTGAGAACTGCCAGACACTCTGCCGTCATAGGCCTAAGAATTGGAAATTGTGACGGCAAGGCAACACCTGGAATCCTAGGAGGCAGTGGAAGTGCGGCTCTCAAACTGGATGGAAGAAGCTTCCAAGCATAGGGTTCTTTCATGTCCCAAAGAGAACCCGCGTGTCTGAGGCTGCTAGCCTTGTGGCTGGAGAGAACTGGCATCCCCGTGGGCCTGTCGGCTCATTTCCTCTTTCTGACCCTCGAAGGAAAGTCTTCCAAAAAGCCTTTGGGACCCGCTTAGAGAGAACAGCTGCGAAGCTGATGCACAGAACATCGACATAGAGACTAGCCCTGGGTCCCAAGCATCCACCTTTCTCTGGAGGGTACGTACCCCACCCGGGGATTCAAGCAGGGAGTTTGCCTTGTACAACTTAGGCAGGAAACTGGGAGGAGATGGAGGGCCACTCTACCTGCGCTCACACCACGTGGCCCGGAGAAGTTATCACGCAGCAGAATTCAACACCCTCGCACTACACGTGTGTAGCCAAAAGAGGCGCTGGGCAGTGGGTGTTCTCAGCCCAAGAGCAGTCCTTGTTCTGGGCCGCACCTGCTCTGCGGTTCAAAGGGTCTCTGAGTCTGCTCCTTTGGAGGCATTTCAGAGCTGACGCTATCCCTGGGCTGCCGAAGCAAAGAGGCATAGCGGCCTTTCACACTGAAGGCATGGGCTTGTTTCCCATTCAGCGAGTGTATGTGGCCCCTCCCAGGCTGGAGGCGCGTTAGCTGACACCCTTTGCGCTGTGCCCCTGGAAAATCCAAGTGGCTGTACCCGATGTGGGCTGCCTGGTGAAACAACTTGCAGTCACCAGCACCCTGAGTACCCTTCCTGCAGTGTGAGTCCTAGCTAGGTAAACTCGGCCTTCGGAGGCTAGAGGGGAGCAAACATGTTCAACTTGTGGGGAAAGTCTTTGACCGATGACCGATTTGCTTGTGCTTGGGCGAGGGTTAGGCAGGAACTTTCCAACACAGGGTTTTTGCCTCACCGTAAGCCGTCCCTTTGGGCTGAAGCAGGCGGCGGGTCTGTCTGTATCACAGTCTGGGAAGGAGGGCCTCAGGTGAGTCTGCCCACTGACTGCCCTCCATCATAGCCAGCTGAGAAAATATGGCAAGGCTGATGGAACCCACTGACAGCGAAATGTTTCTCTTCAGAAGAGGAGATTTTGCTACCAAACGTCAGCAGCTCCTCAGAGTGCTGTTCTGGTGTAGACTGGGGCGAGCTCCCACGGTCCGAAGATTACGAACGGCTCTTTTCCAGTTGCTTCATCCGAGAGAGAGCCAGAAGGGCTGATCTCAACAAATAGGGCTGCACCCCGTGAGTGCTTCGGGCAGGGCAGTCCTGAGCCAGTGTGCCACCTAAGGAATGAAAGCCAAGTTTCCTAGCCACAGGAAAGCAGACCGAGGCCTGCTGTTTTCTCTAGGCGATTGACGTGAGCTTGAGGGTGAGGCCTATACTACATTGTGGAAAAGCTCGGGGTCACGGCTGTCTTTCTCCCTCTCTCGGTCCCATGCCCTGGGCTCAGCCATGGGGGAATGCTGAGGGGGAGAGACTGCCTCTCTGCCGGACTCAGAGGGCTTCCTCCCTTTCGGGCAATTCCGTTTGTGTCTTACTTCGTGGAGGAGGAATGAGGGCGCCCAGAGATATTCTGACATGAAATGCCTATCGACAGAGGATCTGGAGGAGCTGGTTTGTCAGTGGAAGGAGCCAAAAAGCCTGCATTCCTAAGGTCTCTCTGAGAACTGCCAGACACTCTGCCGTCATAGGCCTAAGATTTGGAAATTGTGACGGCAAGGCAACACCTGGAATCCTAGGAGGCAGTGGAAGTGCGGCTCTCAAACTGGATGGAAGAAGCTTCCAAGCATAGGGTTCTTTCATGTCCCAAAGAGAACCCGCGTGTCTGAGGCTGCTAGCCTTGTGGCTGGAGAGAACTGGCATCCCCGTGGGCCTGTCGGCTCATTTCCTCTTTCTGACCCTCGAAGGAAAGTCTTCCAAAAAGCCTTTGGGACCCGCTTAGAGAGAACAGCTGCGAAGCTGATGCACAGAACATCGACATAGAGACTAGCCCTGGGTCCCAAGCATCCACCTTTCTCTGGAGGGTACGTACCCCACCCGGGGATTCAAGCAGGGAGTTTGCCTTGTACAACTTAGGCAGGAAACTGGGAGGAGATGGAGGGCCACTCTACCTGCGCTCACACCACGTGGCCCGGAGAAGTTATCACGCAGCAGAATTCAACACCCTCGCACTACACGTGTGTAGCCAAAAGAGGCGCTGGGCAGTGGGTGTTCTCAGCCCAAGAGCAGTCCTTGTTCTGGGCCGCACCTGCTCTGCGGTTCAAAGGGTCTCTGAGTCTGCTCCTTTGGAGGCATTTCAGAGCTGACGCTATCCCTGGGCTGCCGAAGCAAAGAGGCATAGCGGCCTTTCACACTGAAGGCATGGGCTTGTTTCCCATTCAGCGAGTGTATGTGGCCCCTCCCAGGCTGGAGGCGCGTTAGCTGACACCCTTTGCGCTGTGCCCCTGGAAAATCCAAGTGGCTGTACCCGATGTGGGCTGCCTGGTGAAACAACTTGCAGTCACCAGCACCCTGAGTACCCTTCCTGCAGTGTGAGTCCTAGCTAGGTAAACTCGGCCTTCGGAGGCTAGAGGGGAGCAAACATGTTCAACTTGTGGGGAAAGTCTTTGACCGATGACCGATTTGCTTGTGCTTGGGCGAGGGTTAGGCAGGAACTTTCCAACACAGGGTTTTTGCCTCACCGTAAGCCGTCCCTTTGGGCTGAAGCAGGCGGCGGGTCTGTCTGTATCACAGTCTGGGAAGGAGGGCCTCAGGTGAGTCTGCCCACTGACTGCCCTCCATCATAGCCAGCTGAGAAAATATGGCAAGGCTGATGGAACCCACTGACAGCGAAATGTTTCTCTTCAGAAGAGGAGATTTTGCTACCAAACGTCAGCAGCTCCTCAGAGTGCTGTTCTGGTGTAGACTGGGGCGAGCTCCCACGGTCCGAAGATTACGAACGGCTCTTTTCCAGTTGCTTCATCCGAGAGAGAGCCAGAAGGGCTGATCTCAACAAATAGGGCTGCACCCCGTGAGTGCTTCGGGCAGGGCAGTCCTGAGCCAGTGTGCCACCTAAGGAATGAAAGCCAAGTTTCCTAGCCACAGGAAAGCAGACCGAGGCCTGCTGTTTTCTCTAGGCGATTGACGTGAGCTTGAGGGTGAGGCCTATACTACATTGTGGAAAAGCTCGGGGTCACGGCTGTCTTTCTCCCTCTCTCGGTCCCATGCCCTGGGCTCAGCCATGGGGGAATGCTGAGGGGGAGAGACTGCCTCTCTGCCGGACTCAGAGGGCTTCCTCCCTTTCGGGCAATTCCGTTTGTGTCTTACTTCGTGGAGGAGGAATGAGGGCGCCCAGAGATATTCTGACATGAAATGCCTATCGACAGAGGATCTGGAGGAGCTGGTTTGTCAGTGGAAGGAGCCAAAAAGCCTGCATTCCTAAGGTCTCTCTGAGAACTGCCAGACACTCTGCCGTCATAGGCCTAAGAATTGGAAATTGTGACGGCAAGGCAACACCTGGAATCCTAGGAGGCAGTGGAAGTGCGGCTCTCAAACTGGATGGAAGAAGCTTCCAAGCATAGGGTTCTTTCATGTCCCAAAGAGAACCCGCGTGGCTGAGGCTGCTAGCCTTGTGGCTGGAGAGAACTGGCATCCCCGTGGGCCTGTCGGCTCATTTCCTCTTTCTGACCCTCGAAGGAAAGTCTTCCAAAAAGCCTTTGGGACCCGCTTAGAGAGAACAGCTGCGAAGCTGATGCACAGAACATCGACATAGAGACTAGCCCTGGGTCCCAAGCATCCACCTTTCTCTGGAGGGTACGTACCCCACCCGGGGATTCAAGCAGGGAGTTTGCCTTGTACAACTTAGGCAGGAAACTGGGAGGAGATCGAGGGCCACTCTACCTGCGCTCACACCACGTGGCCCGGAGAAGTTATCACGCAGCAGAATTCAACACCCTCGCACTACACGTGTGTAGCCAAAAGAGGCGCTGGGCAGTGGGTGTTCTCAGCCCAAGAGCAGTCCTTGTTCTGGGCCGCACCTGCTCTGCGGTTCAAAGGGTCTCTGAGTCTGCTCCTTTGGAGGCATTTCAGAGCTGACGCTATCCCTGGGCTGCCGAAGCAAAGAGGCATAGCGGCCTTTCACACTGAAGGCATGGGCTTGTTTCCCATTCAGCGAGTGTATGTGGCCCCTCCCAGGCTGGAGGCGCGTTAGCTGACACCCTTTGCGCTGTGCCCCTGGAAAATCCAAGTGGCTGTACCCGATGTGGGCTGCCTGGTGAAACAACTTGCAGTCACCAGCACCCTGAGTACCCTTCCTGCAGTGTGAGTCCTAGCTAGGTAAACTCGGCCTTCGGAGGCTAGAGGGGAGCAAACATGTTCAACTTGTGGGGAAAGTCTTTGACCGATGACCGATTTGCTTGTGCTTGGGCGAGGGTTAGGCAGGAACTTTCCAACACAGGGTTTTTGCCTCACCGTAAGCCGTCCCTTTGGGCTGAAGCAGGCGGCGGGTCTGTCTGTATCACAGTCTGGGAAGGAGGGCCTCAGGTGAGTCTGCCCACTGACTGCCCTCCATCATAGCCAGCTGAGAAAATATGGCAAGGCTGATGGAACCCACTGACAGCGAAATGTTTCTGTTCAGAAGAGGAGATTTTGCTACCAAACGTCAGCAGCTCCTCAGAGTGCTGTTCTGGTGTAGACTGGGGCGAGCTCCCACGGTCCGAAGATTACGAACGGCTCTTTTCCAGTTGCTTCATCCGAGAGAGAGCCAGAAGGGCTGATCTCAACAAATAGGGCTGCACCCCGTGAGTGCTTCGGGCAGGGCAGTCCTGAGCCAGTGTGCCACCTAAGGAATGAAAGCCAAGTTTCCTAGCCACAGGAAAGCAGACCGAGGCCTGCTGTTTTCTCTAGGCGATTGACGTGAGCTTGAGGGTGAGGCCTATACTACATTGTGGAAAAGCTCGGGGTCACGGCTGTCTTTCTCCCTCTCTCGGTCCCATGCCCTGGGCTCAGCCATGGGGGAATGCTGAGGGGGAGAGACTGCCTCTCTGCCGGACTCAGAGGGCTTCCTCCCTTTCGGGCAATTCCGTTTGTGTCTTACTTCGTGGAGGAGGAATGAGGGCGCCCAGAGATATTCTGACATGAAATGCCTATCGACAGAGGATCTGGAGGAGCTGGTTTGTCAGTGGAAGGAGCCAAAAAGCCTGCATTCCTAAGGTCTCTCTGAGAACTGCCAGACACTCTGCCGTCATAGGCCTAAGAATTGGAAATTGTGACGGCAAGGCAACACCTGGAATCCTAGGAGGCAGTGGAAGTGCGGCTCTCAAACTGGATGGAAGAAGCTTCCAAGCATAGGGTTCTTTCATGTCCCAAAGAGAACCCGCGTGTCTGAGGCTGCTAGCGTTGTGGCTGGAGAGAACTGGCATCCCCGTGGGCCTGTCGGCTCATTTCCTCTTTCTGACCCTCGAAGGAAAGTCTTCCAAAAAGCCTTTGGGACCCGCTTAGAGAGAACAGCTGCGAAGCTGATGCACAGAACATCGACATAGAGACTAGCCCTGGGTCCCAAGCATCCACCTTTCTCTGGAGGGTACGTACCCCACCCGGGGATTCAAGCAGGGAGTTTGCCTTGTACAACTTAGGCAGGAAACTGGGAGGAGATGGAGGGCCACTCTACCTGCGCTCACACCACGTGGCCCGGAGAAGTTATCACGCAGCAGAATTCAACACCCTCCCACTACACGTGTGTAGCCAAAAGAGGCGCTGGGCAGTGGGTGTTCTCAGCCCAAGAGCAGTCCTTGTTCTGGGCCGCACCTGCTCTGCGGTTCAAAGGGTCTCTGAGTCTGCTCCTTTGGAGGCATTTCAGAGCTGACGCTATCCCTGGGCTGCCGAAGCAAGGAGGCATAGCGGCCTTTCACACTGAAGGCATGGGCTTGTTTCCCATTCAGAGAGTGTATGTGGGCCCTCCCAGGCTGGAGGCGCGTTAGCTGACACCCTTTGCGCTGTGCACCTGGAAAATGCAAGTGGCTGTACCCGATGTGGGCTGCCTGGTGAAACAACTTGCAGTCACCAGCACCCTGAGTACCCTTCCTGCAGTGTGAGTCCTAGCTAGGTAAACTCGGCCTTCGGAGGCTAGAGGGGAGCAAACATGTTCAACTTGTGGGGAAAGTCTTTGACCGATGACCAATATGCTTGTGCTTGGGCGAGGGTTAGGCAGGAACTTTCCAACACAGGGTTTTTGCCTCACCGTAAGCCGTCCCTTTGGGCTGAAGCAGGCGGCGGGTCTGTCTGTATCACAGTCTGGGAAGGAGGGCCTCAGGTGAGTCTGCCCACTGACTGCCCTCCATCATAGCCAGCTGAGAAAATATGGCAAGGCTGATGGAACCCACTGACAGCGAAATGTTTCTCTTCAGAAGAGGAGATTTTGCTACCAAACGTCAGCAGCTCCTCAGAGTGCTGTTCTGGTGTAGACTGGGGCGAGCTCCCACGGTCCGAAGATTACGAACGGCTCTTTTCCAGTTGCTTCATCCGAGAGAGAGCCAGAAGGGCTGATCTCAACAAATAGGGCTGCACCCCGTGAGTGCTTCGGGCAGGGCAGTCCTGAGCCAGTGTGCCACCTAAGGAATGAAAGCCAAGTTTCCTAGCCACAGGAAAGCAGACCGAGGCCTGCTGTTTTCTCTAGGCGATTGACGTGAGCTTGAGGGTGAGGCCTATACTACATTGTGGAAAAGCTCGGGGTCACGGCTGTCTTTCTCCCTCTCTCGGTCCCATGCCCTGGGCTCAGCCATGGGGGAATGCTGAGGGGGAGAGACTGCCTCTCTGCCGGACTCAGAGGGCTTCCTCCCTTTCGGGCAATTCCGTTTGTGTCTTACTTCGTGGAGGAGGAATGAGGGCGCCCAGAGATATTCTGACATGAAATGCCTATCGACAGAGGATCTGGAGGAGCTGGTTTGTCAGTGGAAGGAGCCAAAAAGCCTGCATTCCTAAGGTCTCTCTGAGAACTGCCAGACACTCTGCCGTCATAGGCCTAAGAATTGGAAATTGTGACGGCAAGGCAACACCTGGAATCCTAGGAGGCAGTGGAAGTGCGGCTCTCAAACTGGATGGAAGAAGCTTCCAAGCATAGGGTTCTTTCATGTCCCAAAGAGAACCCGCGTGTCTGAGGCTGCTAGCGTTGTGGCTGGAGAGAACTGGCATCCCCGTGGGCCTGTCGGCTCATTTCCTCTTTCTGACCCTCGAAGGAAAGTCTTCCAAAAAGCCTTTGGGACCCGCTTAGAGAGAACAGCTGCGAAGCTGATGCACAGAACATCGACATAGAGACTAGCCCTGGGTCCCAAGCATCCACCTTTCTCTGGAGGGTACGTACCCCACCCGGGGATTCAAGCAGGGAGTTTGCCTTGTACAACTTAGGCAGGAAACTGGGAGGAGATGGAGGGCCACTCTACCTGCGCTCACACCACGTGGCCCGGAGAAGTTATCACGCAGCAGAATTCAACACCCTCCCACTACACGTGTGTAGCCAAAAGAGGCGCTGGGCAGTGGGTGTTCTCAGCCCAAGAGCAGTCCTTGTTCTGGGCCGCACCTGCTCTGCGGTTCAAAGGGTCTCTGAGTCTGCTCCTTTGGAGGCATTTCAGAGCTGACGCTATCCCTGGGCTGCCGAAGCAAGGAGGCATAGCGGCCTTTCACACTGAAGGCATGGGCTTGTTTCCCATTCAGAGAGTGTATGTGGGCCCTCCCAGGCTGGAGGCGCGTTAGCTGACACCCTTTGCGCTGTGCACCTGGAAAATGCAAGTGGCTGTACCCGATGTGGGCTGCCTGGTGAAACAACTTGCAGTCACCAGCACCCTGAGTACCCTTCCTGCAGTGTGAGTCCTAGCTAGGTAAACTCGGCCTTCGGAGGCTAGAGGGGAGCAAACATGTTCAACTTGTGGGGAAAGTCTTTGACCGATGACCAATATGCTTGTGCTTGGGCGAGGGTTAGGCAGGAACTTTCCAACACAGGGTTTTTGCCTCACCGTAAGCCGTCCCTTTGGGCTGAAGCAGGCGGCGGGTCTGTCTGTATCACAGTCTGGGAAGGAGGGCCTCAGGTGAGTCTGCCCACTGACTGCCCTCCATCATAGCCAGCTGAGAAAATATGGCAAGGCTGATGGAACCCACTGACAGCGAAATGTTTCTCTTCAGAAGAGGAGATTTTGCTACCAAACGTCAGCAGCTCCTCAGAGTGCTGTTCTGGTGTAGACTGGGGCGAGCTCCCACGGTCCGAAGATTACGAACGGCTCTTTTCCAGTTGCTTCATCCGAGAGAGAGCCAGAAGGGCTGATCTCAACAAATAGGGCTGCACCCCGTGAGTGCTTCGGGCAGGGCAGTCCTGAGCCAGTGTGCCACCTAAGGAATGAAAGCCAAGTTTCCTAGCCACAGGAAAGCAGACCGAGGCCTGCTGTTTTCTCTAGGCGATTGACGTGAGCTTGAGGGTGAGGCCTATACTACATTGTGGAAAAGCTCGGGGTCACGGCTGTCTTTCTCCCTCTCTCGGTCCCATGCCCTGGGCTCAGCCATGGGGGAATGCTGAGGGGGAGAGACTGCCTCTCTGCCGGACTCAGAGGGCTTCCTCCCTTTCGGGCAATTCCGTTTGTGTCTTACTTCGTGGAGGAGGAATGAGGGCGCCCAGAGATATTCTGACATGAAATGCCTATCGACAGAGGATCTGGAGGAGCTGGTTTGTCAGTGGAAGGAGCCAAAAAGCCTGCATTCCTAAGGTCTCTCTGAGAACTGCCAGACACTCTGCCGTCATAGGCCTAAGAATTGGAAATTGTGACGGCAAGGCAACACCTGGAATCCTAGGAGGCAGTGGAAGTGCGGCTCTCAAACTGGATGGAAGAAGCTTCCAAGCATAGGGTTCTTTCATGTCCCAAAGAGAACCCGCGTGTCTGAGGCTGCTAGCGTTGTGGCTGGAGAGAACTGGCATCCCCGTGGGCCTGTCGGCTCATTTCCTCTTTCTGACCCTCGAAGGAAAGTCTTCCAAAAAGCCTTTGGGACCCGCTTAGAGAGAACAGCTGCGAAGCTGATGCACAGAACATCGACATAGAGACTAGCCCTGGGTCCCAAGCATCCACCTTTCTCTGGAGGGTACGTACCCCACCCGGGGATTCAAGCAGGGAGTTTGCCTTGTACAACTTAGGCAGGAAACTGGGAGGAGATGGAGGGCCACTCTACCTGCGCTCACACCACGTGGCCCGGAGAAGTTATCACGCAGCAGAATTCAACACCCTCCCACTACACGTGTGTAGCCAAAAGAGGCGCTGGGCAGTGGGTGTTCTCAGCCCAAGAGCAGTCCTTGTTCTGGGCCGCACATGCTCTGCGGTTCAAAGGGTCTCTGAGTCTGCTCCTTTGGAGGCATTTCAGAGCTGACGCTATCCCTGGGCTGCCGAAGCAAGGAGGCATAGCGGCCTTTCACACTGAAGGCATGGGCTTGTTTCCCATTCAGAGAGTGTATGTGGGCCCTCCCAGGCTGGAGGCGCGTTAGCTGACACCCTTTGCGCTGTGCACCTGGAAAATGCAAGTGGCTGTACCCGATGTGGGCTGCCTGGTGAAACAACTTGCAGTCACCAGCACCCTGAGTACCCTTCCTGCAGTGTGAGTCCTAGCTAGGTAAACTCGGCCTTCGGAGGCTAGAGGGGAGCAAACATGTTCAACTGGTGGGGAAAGTCTTTGACCGATGACCAATATGCTTGTGCTTGGGCGAGGGTTAGGCAGGAACTTTCCAACACAGGGTTTTTGCCTCACCGTAAGCCGTCCCTTTGGGCTGAAGCAGGCGGCGGGTCTGTCTGTATCACAGTCTGGGAAGGAGGGCCTCAGGTGAGTCTGCCCACTGACTGCCCTCCATCATAGCCAGCTGAGAAAATATGGCAAGGCTGATGGAACCCACTGACAGCGAAATGTTTCTCTTCAGAAGAGGAGATTTTGCTACCAAACGTCAGCAGCTCCTCAGAGTGCTGTTCTGGTGTAGACTGGGGCGAGCTCCCACGGTCCGAAGATTACGAACGGCTCTTTTCCAGTTGCTTCATCCGAGAGAGAGCCAGAAGGGCTGATCTCAACAAATAGGGCTGCACCCCGTGAGTGCTTCGGGCAGGGCAGTCCTGAGCCAGTGTGCCACCTAAGGAATGAAAGCCAAGTTTCCTAGCCACAGGAAAGCAGACCGAGGCCTGCTGTTTTCTCTAGGCGATTGACGTGAGCTTGAGGGTGAGGCCTATACTACATTGTGGAAAAGCTCGGGGTCACGGCTGTCTTTCTCCCTCTCTCGGTCCCATGCCCTGGGCTCAGCCATGGGGGAATGCTGAGGGGGAGAGACTGCCTCTCTGCCGGACTCAGAGGGCTTCCTCCCTTTCGGGCAATTCCGTTTGTGTCTTACTTCGTGGAGGAGGAATGAGGGCGCCCAGAGATATTCTGACATGAAATGCCTATCGACAGAGGATCTGGAGGAGCTGGTTTGTCAGTGGAAGGAGCCAAAAAGCCTGCATTCCTAAGGTCTCTCTGAGAACTGCCAGACACTCTGCCGTCATAGGCCTAAGAATTGGAAATTGTGACGGCAAGGCAACACCTGGAATCCTAGGAGGCAGTGGAAGTGCGGCTCTCAAACTGGATGGAAGAAGCTTCCAAGCATAGTGTTCTTTCATGTCCCAAAGAGAACCCGCGTGTCTGAGGCTGCTAGCGTTGTGGCTGGAGAGAACTGGCATCCCCGTGGGCCTGTCGGCTCATTTCCTCTTTCTGACCCTCGAAGGAAAGTCTTCCAAAAAGCCTTTGGGACCCGCTTAGAGAGAACAGCTGCGAAGCTGATGCACAGAACATCGACATAGAGACTAGCCCTGGGTCCCAAGCATCCACCTTTCTCTGGAGGGTACGTACCCCACCCGGGGATTCAAGCAGGGAGTTTGCCTTGTACAACTTAGGCAGGAAACTGGGAGGAGATGGAGGGCCACTCTACCTGCGCTCACACCACGTGGCCCGGAGAAGTTATCACGCAGCAGAATTCAACACCCTCCCACTACACGTGTGTAGCCAAAAGAGGCGCTGGGCAGTGGGTGTTCTCAGCCCAAGAGCAGTCCTTGTTCTGGGCCGCACCTGCTCTGCGGTTCCAAGGGTCTCTGAGTCTGCTCCTTTGGAGGCATTTCAGAGCTGACGCTATCCCTGGGCTGCCGAAGCAAAGAGGCATAGCGGCCTTTCACACTGAAGGCATGGGCTTGTTTCCCATTCAGCGAGTGTATGTGGCCCCTCCCAGGCTGGAGGCGCGTTAGCTGACACCCTTTGCGCTGTGCCCCTGGAAAATGCAAGTGGCTGTACCCGATGTGGGCTGCCTGGTGAAACAACTTGCAGTCACCAGCACCCTGAGTACCCTTCCTGCAGTGTGAGTCCTAGCTAGGTAAACTCGGCCTTCGGAGGCTAGAGGGGAGCAAACATGTTCAACTTGTGGGGAAAGTCTTTGACCGATGACCGATTTGCTTGTGCTTGGGCGAGGGTTAGGCAGGAACTTTCCAACACAGGGTTTTTGCCTCACCGTAAGCCGTCCCTTTGGGCTGAAGCAGGCGGCGGGTCTGTCTGTATCACAGTCTGGGAAGGAGGGCCTCAGGTGAGTCTGCCCACTGACTGCCCTCCATCATAGCCAGCTGAGAAAATATGGCAAGGCTGATGGAACCCACTGACAGCGAAATGTTTCTCTTCAGAAGAGGAGATTTTGCTACCAAACGTCAGCAGCTCCTCAGAGTGCTGTTCTGGTGTAGACTGGGGCGAGCTCCCACGGTCCGAAGATTACGAACGGCTCTTTTCCAGTTGCTTCATCCGAGAGAGAGCCAGAAGGGCTGATCTCAACAAATAGGGCTGCACCCCGTGAGTGCTTCGGGCAGGGCAGTCCTGAGCCAGTGTGCCACCTAAGGAATGAAAGCCAAGTTTCCTAGCCACAGGAAAGCAGACCGAGGCCTGCTGTTTTCTCTAGGCGATTGACGTGAGCTTGAGGGTGAGGCCTATACTACATTGTGGAAAAGCTCGGGGTCACGGCTGTCTTTCTCCCTCTCTCGGTCCCATGCCCTGGGCTCAGCCATGGGGGAATGCTGAGGGGGAGAGACTGCCTCTCTGCCGGACTCAGAGGGCTTCCTCCCTTTCGGGCAATTCCGTTTGTGTCTTACTTCGTGGAGGAGGAATGAGGGCGCCCAGAGATATTCTGACATGAAATGCCTATCGACAGAGGATCTGGAGGAGCTGGTTTGTCAGTGGAAGGAGCCAAAAAGCCTGCATTCCTAAGGTCTCTCTGAGAACTGCCAGACACTCTGCCGTCATAGGCCTAAGAATTGGAAATTGTGACGGCAAGGCAACACCTGGAATCCTAGGAGGCAGTGGAAGTGCGGCTCTCAAACTGGATGGAAGAAGCTTCCAAGCATAGGGTTCTTTCATGTCCCAAAGAGAACCCGCGTGTCTGAGGCTGCTAGCCTTGTGGCTGGAGAGAACTGGCATCCCCGTGGGCCTGTCGGCTCATTTCCTCTTTCTGACCCTCGAAGGAAAGTCTTCCAAAAAGCCTTTGGGACCCGCTTAGAGAGAACAGCTGCGAAGCTGATGCACAGAACATCGACATAGAGACTAGCCCTGGGTCCCAAGCATCCACCTTTCTCTGGAGGGTACGTACCCCACCCGGGGATTCAAGCAGGGAGTTTGCCTTGTACAACTTAGGCAGGAAACTGGGAGGAGATGGAGGGCCACTCTACCTGCGCTCACACCACGTGGCCCGGAGAAGTTATCACGCAGCAGAATTCAACACCCTCGCACTACACGTGTGTAGCCAAAAGAGGCGCTGGGCAGTGGGTGTTCTCAGCCCAAGAGCAGTCCTTGTTCTGGGCCGCACCTGCTCTGCGGTTCAAAGGGTCTCTGAGTCTGCTCCTTTGGAGGCATTTCAGAGCTGACGCTATCCCTGGGCTGCCGAAGCAAAGAGGCATAGCGGCCTTTCACACTGAAGGCATGGGCTTGTTTCCCATTCAGCGAGTGTATGTGGCCCCTCCCAGGCTGGAGGCGCGTTAGCTGACACCCTTTGCGCTGTGCCCCTGGAAAATCCAAGTGGCTGTACCCGATGTGGGCTGCCTGGTGAAACAACTTGCAGTCACCAGCACCCTGAGTACCCTTCCTGCAGTGTGAGTCCTAGCTAGGTAAACTCGGCCTTCGGAGGCTAGAGGGGAGCAAACATGTTCAACTTGTGGGGAAAGTCTTTGGCCGATGACCGATTTGCTTGTGCTTGGGCGAGGGTTAGGCAGGAACTTTCCAACACAGGGTTTTTGCCTCACCGTAAGCCGTCCCTTTGGGCTGAAGCAGGCGGCGGGTCTGTCTGTATCACAGTCTGGGAAGGAGGGCCTCAGGTGAGTCTGCCCACTGACTGCCCTCCATCATAGCCAGCTGAGAAAATATGGCAAGGCTGATGGAACCCACTGACAGCGAAATGTTTCTCTTCAGAAGAGGAGATTTTGCTACCAAACGTCAGCAGCTCCTCAGAGTGCTGTTCTGGTGTAGACTGGGGCGAGCTCCCACGGTCCGAAGATTACGAACGGCTCTTTTCCAGTTGCTTCATCCGAGAGAGAGCCAGAAGGGCTGATCTCAACAAATAGGGCTGCACCCCGTGAGTGCTTCGGGCAGGGCAGTCCTGAGCCAGTGTGCCACCTAAGGAATGAAAGCCAAGTTTCCTAGCCACAGGAAAGCAGACCGAGGCCTGCTGTTTTCTCTAGGCGATTGACGTGAGCTTGAGGGTGAGGCCTATACTACATTGTGGAAAAGCTCGGGGTCACGGCTGTCTTTCTCCCTCTCTCGGTCCCATGCCCTGGGCTCAGCCATGGGGGAATGCTGAGGGGGAGAGACTGCCTCTCTGCCGGACTCAGAGGGCTTCCTCCCTTTCGGGCAATTCCGTTTGTGTCTTACTTCGTGGAGGAGGAATGAGGGCGCCCAGAGATATTCTGACATGAAATGCCTATCGACAGAGGATCTGGAGGAGCTGGTTTGTCAGTGGAAGGAGCCAAAAAGCCTGCATTCCTAAGGTCTCTCTGAGAACTGCCAGACACTCTGCCGTCATAGGCCTAAGAATTGGAAATTGTGACGGCAAGGCAACACCTGGAATCCTAGGAGGCAGTGGAAGTGCGGCTCTCAAACTGGATGGAAGAAGCTTCCAAGCATAGGGTTCTTTCATGTCCCAAAGAGAACCCGCGTGTCTGAGGCTGCTAGCGTTGTGGCTGGAGAGAACTGGCATCCCCGTGGGCCTGTCGGCTCATTTCCTCTTTCTGACCCTCGAAGGAAAGTCTTCCAAAAAGCCTTTGGGACCCGCTTAGAGAGAACAGCTGCGAAGCTGATGCACAGAACATCGACATAGAGACTAGCCCTGGGTCCCAAGCATCCACCTTTCTCTGGAGGGTACGTACCCCACCCGGGGATTCAAGCAGGGAGTTTGCCTTGTACAACTTAGGCAGGAAACTGGGAGGAGATGGAGGGCCACTCTACCTGCGCTCACACCACGTGGCCCGGAGAAGTTATCACGCAGCAGAATTCAACACCCTCGCACTACACGTGTGTAGCCAAAAGAGGCGCTGGGCAGTGGGTGTTCTCAGCCCAAGAGCAGTCCTTGTTCTGGGCCGCACCTGCTCTGCGGTTCAAAGGGTCTCTGAGTCTGCTCCTTTGGAGGCATTTCAGAGCTGACGCTATCCCTGGGCTGCCGAAGCAAAGAGGCATAGCGGCCTTTCACACTGAAGGCATGGGCTTGTTTCCCATTCAGCGAGTGTATGTGGCCCCTCCCAGGCTGGAGGCGCGTTAGCTGACACCCTTTGCGCTGTGCCCCTGGAAAATCCAAGTGGCTGTACCCGATGTGGGCTGCCTGGTGAAACAACTTGCAGTCACCAGCACCCTGAGTACCCTTCCTGCAGTGTGAGTCCTAGCTAGGTAAACTCGGCCTTCGGAGGCTAGAGGGGAGCAAACATGTTCAACTTGTGGGGAAAGTCTTTGGCCGATGACCGATTTGCTTGTGCTTGGGCGAGGGTTAGGCAGGAACTTTCCAACACAGGGTTTTTGCCTCACCGTAAGCCGTCCCTTTGGGCTGAAGCAGGCGGCGGGTCTGTCTGTATCACAGTCTGGGAAGGAGGGCCTCAGGTGAGTCTGCCCACTGACTGCCCTCCATCATAGCCAGCTGAGAAAATATGGCAAGGCTGATGGAACCCACTGACAGCGAAATGTTTCTCTTCAGAAGAGGAGATTTTGCTACCAAACGTCAGCAGCTCCTCAGAGTGCTGTTCTGGTGTAGACTGGGGCGAGCTCCCACGGTCCGAAGATTACGAACGGCTCTTTTCCAGTTGCTTCATCCGAGAGAGAGCCAGAAGGGCTGATCTCAACAAATAGGGCTGCACCCCGTGAGTGCTTCGGGCAGGGCAGTCCTGAGCCAGTGTGCCACCTAAGGAATGAAAGCCAAGTTTCCTAGCCACAGGAAAGCAGACCGAGGCCTGCTGTTTTCTCTAGGCGATTGACGTGAGCTTGAGGGTGAGGCCTATACTACATTGTGGAAAAGCTCGGGGTCACGGCTGTCTTTCTCCCTCTCTCGGTCCCATGCCCTGGGCTCAGCCATGGGGGAATGCTGAGGGGGAGAGACTGCCTCTCTGCCGGACTCAGAGGGCTTCCTCCCTTTCGGGCAATTCCGTTTGTGTCTTACTTCGTGGAGGAGGAATGAGGGCGCCCAGAGATATTCTGACATGAAATGCCTATCGACAGAGGATCTGGAGGAGCTGGTTTGTCAGTGGAAGGAGCCAAAAAGCCTGCATTCCTAAGGTCTCTCTGAGAACTGCCAGACACTCTGCCGTCATAGGCCTAAGAATTGGAAATTGTGACGGCAAGGCAACACCTGGAATCCTAGGAGGCAGTGGAAGTGCGGCTCTCAAACTGGATGGAAGAAGCTTCCAAGCATAGGGTTCTTTCATGTCCCAAAGAGAACCCGCGTGTCTGAGGCTGCTAGCCTTGTGGCTGGAGAGAACTGGCATCCCCGTGGGCCTGTCGGCTCATTTCCTCTTTCTGACCCTCGAAGGAAAGTCTTCCAAAAAGCCTTTGGGACCCGCTTAGAGAGAACAGCTGCGAAGCTGATGCACAGAACATCGACATAGAGACTAGCCCTGGGTCCCAAGCATCCACCTTTCTCTGGAGGGTACGTACCCCACCCGGGGATTCAAGCAGGGAGTTTGCCTTGTACAACTTAGGCAGGAAACTGGGAGGAGATGGAGGGCCACTCTACCTGCGCTCACACCACGTGGCCCGGAGAAGTTATCACGCAGCAGAATTCAACACCCTCCCACTACACGTGTGTAGCCAAAAGAGGCGCTGGGCAGTGGGTGTTCTCAGCCCAAGAGCAGTCCTTGTTCTGGGCCGCACCTGCTCTGCGGTTCAAAGGGTCTCTGAGTCTGCTCCTTTGGAGGCATTTCAGAGCTGACGCTATCCCTGGGCTGCCGAAGCAAAGAGGCATAGCGGCCTTTCACACTGAAGGCATGGGCTTGTTTCCCATTCAGCGAGTGTATGTGGCCCCTCCCAGGCTGGAGGCGCGTTAGCTGACACCCTTTGCGCTGTGCCCCTGGAAAATCCAAGTGGCTGTACCCGATGTGGGCTGCCTGGTGAAACAACTTGCAGTCACCAGCACCCTGAGTACCCTTCCTGCAGTGTGAGTCCTAGCTAGGTAAACTCGGCCTTCGGAGGCTAGAGGGGAGCAAACATGTTCAACTTGTGGGGAAAGTCTTTGGCCGATGACCGATTTGCTTGTGCTTGGGCGAGGGTTAGGCAGGAACTTTCCAACACAGGGTTTTTGCCTCACCGTAAGCCGTCCCTTTGGGCTGAAGCAGGCGGCGGGTCTGTCTGTATCACAGTCTGGGAAGGAGGGCCTCAGGTGAGTCTGCCCACTGACTGCCCTCCATCATAGCCAGCTGAGAAAATATGGCAAGGCTGATGGAACCCACTGACAGCGAAATGTTTCTCTTCAGAAGAGGAGATTTTGCTACCAAACGTCAGCAGCTCCTCAGAGTGCTGTTCTGGTGTAGACTGGGGCGAGCTCCCACGGTCCGAAGATTACGAACGGCTCTTTTCCAGTTGCTTCATCCGAGAGAGAGCCAGAAGGGCTGATCTCAACAAATAGGGCGGCACCCCGTGAGTGCTTCGGGCAGGGCAGTCCTGAGCCAGTGTGCCACCTAAGGAATGAAAGCCAAGTTTCCTAGCCACAGGAAAGCAGACCGAGGCCTGCTGTTTTCTCTAGGCGATTGACGTGAGCTTGAGGGTGAGGCCTATACTACATTGTGGAAAAGCTCGGGGTCACGGCTGTCTTTCTCCCTCTCTCGGTCCCATGCCCTGGGCTCAGCCATGGGGGAATGCTGAGGGGGAGAGACTGCCTCTCTGCCGGACTCAGAGGGCTTCCTCCCTTTCGGGCAATTCCGTTTGTGTCTTACTTCGTGGAGGAGGAATGAGGGCGCCCAGAGATATTCTGACATGAAATGCCTATCGACAGAGGATCTGGAGGAGCTGGTTTGTCAGTGGAAGGAGCCAAAAAGCCTGCATTCCTAAGGTCTCTCTGAGAACTGCCAGACACTCTGCCGTCATAGGCCTAAGAATTGGAAATTGTGACGGCAAGGCAACACCTGGAATCCTAGGAGGCAGTGGAAGTGCGGCTCTCAAACTGGATGGAAGAAGCTTCCAAGCATAGGGTTCTTTCATGTCCCAAAGAGAACCCGCGTGTCTGAGGCTGCTAGCGTTGTGGCTGGAGAGAACTGGCATCCCCGTGGGCCTGTCGGCTCATTTCCTCTTTCTGACCCTCGAAGGAAAGTCTTCCAAAAAGCCTTTGGGACCCGCTTAGAGAGAACAGCTGCGAAGCTGATGCACAGAACATCGACATAGAGACTAGCCCTGGGTCCCAAGCATCCACCTTTCTCTGGAGGGTACGTACCCCACCCGGGGATTCAAGCAGGGAGTTTGCCTTGTACAACTTAGGCAGGAAACTGGGAGGAGATGGAGGGCCACTCTACCTGCGCTCACACCACGTGGCCCGGAGAAGTTATCACGCAGCAGAATTCAACACCCTCGCACTACACGTGTGTAGCCAAAAGAGGCGCTGGGCAGTGGGTGTTCTCAGCCCAAGAGCAGTCCTTGTTCTGGGCCGCACCTGCTCTGCGGTTCCAAGGGTCTCTGAGTCTGCTCCTTTGGAGGCATTTCAGAGCTGACGCTATCCCTGGGCTGCCGAAGCAAAGAGGCATAGCGGCCTTTCACACTGAAGGCATGGGCTTGTTTCCCATTCAGCGAGTGTATGTGGCCCCTCCCAGGCTGGAGGCGCGTTAGCTGACACCCTTTGCGCTGTGCCCCTGGAAAATCCAAGTGGCTGTACCCGATGTGGGCTGCCTGGTGAAACAACTTGCAGTCACCAGCACCCTGAGTACCCTTCCTGCAGTGTGAGTCCTAGCTAGGTAAACTCGGCCTTCGGAGGCTAGAGGGGAGCAAACATGTTCAACTTGTGGGGAAAGTCTTTGGCCGATGACCGATTTGCTTGTGCTTGGGCGAGGGTTAGGCAGGAACTTTCCAACACAGGGTTTTTGCCTCACCGTAAGCCGTCCCTTTGGGCTGAAGCAGGCGGCGGGTCTGTCTGTATCACAGTCTGGGAAGGAGGGCCTCAGGTGAGTCTGCCCACTGACTGCCCTCCATCATAGCCAGCTGAGAAAATATGGCAAGGCTGATGGAACCCACTGACAGCGAAATGTTTCTCTTCAGAAGAGGAGATTTTGCTACCAAACGTCAGCAGCTCCTCAGAGTGCTGTTCTGGTGTAGACTGGGGCGAGCTCCCACGGTCCGAAGATTACGAACGGCTCTTTTCCAGTTGCTTCATCCGAGAGAGAGCCAGAAGGGCTGATCTCAACAAATAGGGCTGCACCCCGTGAGTGCTTCGGGCAGGGCAGTCCTGAGCCAGTGTGCCACCTAAGGAATGAAAGCCAAGTTTCCTAGCCACAGGAAAGCAGACCGAGGCCTGCTGTTTTCTCTAGGCGATTGACGTGAGCTTGAGGGTGAGGCCTATACTACATTGTGGAAAAGCTCGGGGTCACGGCTGTCTTTCTCCCTCTCTCGGTCCCATGCCCTGGGCTCAGCCATGGGGGAATGCTGAGGGGGAGAGACTGCCTCTCTGCCGGACTCAGAGGGCTTCCTCCCTTTCGGGCAATTCCGTTTGTGTCTTACTTCGTGGAGGAGGAATGAGGGCGCCCAGAGATATTCTGACATGAAATGCCTATCGACAGAGGATCTGGAGGAGCTGGTTTGTCAGTGGAAGGAGCCAAAAAGCCTGCATTCCTAAGGTCTCTCTGAGAACTGCCAGACACTCTGCCGTCATAGGCCTAAGAATTGGAAATTGTGACGGCAAGGCAACACCTGGAATCCTAGGAGGCAGTGGAAGTGCGGCTCTCAAACTGGATGGAAGAAGCTTCCAAGCATAGGGTTCTTTCATGTCCCAAAGAGAACCCGCGTGTCTGAGGCTGCTAGCGTTGTGGCTGGAGAGAACTGGCATCCCCGTGGGCCTGTCGGCTCATTTCCTCTTTCTGACCCTCGAAGGAAAGTCTTCCAAAAAGCCTTTGGGACCCGCTTAGAGAGAACAGCTGCGAAGCTGATGCACAGAACATCGACATAGAGACTAGCCCTGGGTCCCAAGCATCCACCTTTCTCTGGAGGGTACGTACCCCACCCGGGGATTCAAGCAGGGAGTTTGCCTTGTACAACTTAGGCAGGAAACTGGGAGGAGATGGAGGGCCACTCTACCTGCGCTCACACCACGTGGCCCGGAGAAGTTATCACGCAGCAGAATTCAACACCCTCCCACTACACGTGTGTAGCCAAAAGAGGCGCTGGGCAGTGGGTGTTCTCAGCCCAAGAGCAGTCCTTGTTCTGGGCCGCACCTGCTCTGCGGTTCAAAGGGTCTCTGAGTCTGCTCCTTTGGAGGCATTTCAGAGCTGACGCTATCCCTGGGCTGCCGAAGCAAAGAGGCATAGCGGCCTTTCACACTGAAGGCATGGGCTTGTTTCCCATTCAGCGAGTGTATGTGGCCCCTCCCAGGCTGGAGGCACGTTAGCTGACACCCTTTGCGCTGTGCCCCTGGAAAATCCAAGTGGCTGTACCCGATGTGGGCTGCCTGGTGAAACAACTTGCAGTCACCAGCACCCTGAGTACCCTTCCTGCAGTGTGAGTCCTAGCTAGGTAAACTCGGCCTTCGGAGGCTAGAGGGGAGCAAACATGTTCAACTTGTGGGGAAAGTCTTTGACCGATGACCGATTTGCTTGTGCTTGGGCGAGGGTTAGGCAGGAACTTTCCAACACAGGGTTTTTGCCTCACCGTAAGCCGTCCCTTTGGGCTGAAGCAGGCGGCGGGTCTGTCTGTATCACAGTCTGGGAAGGAGGGCCTCAGGTGAGTCTGCCCACTGACTGCCCTCCATCATAGCCAGCTGAGAAAATATGGCAAGGCTGATGGAACCCACTGACAGCGAAATGTTTCTCTTCAGAAGAGGAGATTTTGCTACCAAACGTCAGCAGCTCCTCAGAGTGCTGTTCTGGTGTAGACTGGGGCGAGCTCCCACGGTCCGAAGATTACGAACGGCTCTTTTCCAGTTGCTTCATCCGAGAGAGAGCCAGAAGGGCTGATCTCAACAAATAGGGCTGCACCCCGTGAGTGCTTCGGGCAGGGCAGTCCTGAGCCAGTGTGCCACCTAAGGAATGAAAGCCAAGTTTCCTAGCCACAGGAAAGCAGACCGAGGCCTGCTGTTTTCTCTAGGCGATTGACGTGAGCTTGAGGGTGAGGCCTATACTACATTGTGGAAAAGCTCGGGGTCACGGCTGTCTTTCTCCCTCTCTCGGTCCCATGCCCTGGGCTCAGCCATGGGGGAATGCTGAGGGGGAGAGACTGCCTCTCTGCCGGACTCAGAGGGCTTCCTCCCTTTCGGGCAATTCCGTTTGTGTCTTACTTCGTGGAGGAGGAATGAGGGCGCCCAGAGATATTCTGACATGAAATGCCTATCGACAGAGGATCTGGAGGAGCTGGTTTGTCAGTGGAAGGAGCCAAAAAGCCTGCATTCCTAAGGTCTCTCTGAGAACTGCCAGACACTCTGCCGTCATAGGCCTAAGAATTGGAAATTGTGACGGCAAGGCAACACCTGGAATCCTAGGAGGCAGTGGAAGTGCGGCTCTCAAACTGGATGGAAGAAGCTTCCAAGCATAGTGTTCTTTCATGTCCCAAAGAGAACCCGCGTGTCTGAGGCTGCTAGCGTTGTGGCTGGAGAGAACTGGCATCCCCGTGGGCCTGTCGGCTCATTTCCTCTTTCTGACCCTCGAAGGAAAGTCTTCCAAAAAGCCTTTGGGACCCGCTTAGAGAGAACAGCTGCGAAGCTGATGCACAGAACATCGACATAGAGACTAGCCCTGGGTCCCAAGCATCCACCTTTCTCTGGAGGGTACGTACCCCACCCGGGGATTCAAGCAGGGAGTTTGCCTTGTACAACTTAGGCAGGAAACTGGGAGGAGATGGAGGGCCACTCTACCTGCGCTCACACCACGTGGCCCGGAGAAGTTATCACGCAGCAGAATTCAACACCCTCGCACTACACGTGTGTAGCCAAAAGAGGCGCTGGGCAGTGGGTGTTCTCAGCCCAAGAGCAGTCCTTGTTCTGGGCCGCACCTGCTCTGCGGTTCAAAGGGTCTCTGAGTCTGCTCCTTTGGAGGCATTTCAGAGCTGACGCTATCCCTGGGCTGCCGAAGCAAAGAGGCATAGCGGCCTTTCACACTGAAGGCATGGGCTTGTTTCCCATTCAGCGAGTGTATGTGGCCCCTCCCAGGCTGGAGGCGCGTTAGCTGACACCCTTTGCGCTGTGCCCCTGGAAAATCCAAGTGGCTGTACCCGATGTGGGCTGCCTGGTGAAACAACTTGCAGTCACCAGCACCCTGAGTACCCTTCCTGCAGTGTGAGTCCTAGCTAGGTAAACTCGGCCTTCGGAGGCTAGAGGGGAGCAAACATGTTCAACTTGTGGGGAAAGTCTTTGGCCGATGACCGATTTGCTTGTGCTTGGGCGAGGGTTAGGCAGGAACTTTCCAACACAGGGTTTTTGCCTCACCGTAAGCCGTCCCTTTGGGCTGAAGCAGGCGGCGGGTCTGTCTGTATCACAGTCTGGGAAGGAGGGCCTCAGGTGAGTCTGCCCACTGACTGCCCTCCATCATAGCCAGCTGAGAAAATATGGCAAGGCTGATGGAACCCACTGACAGCGAAATGTTTCTCTTCAGAAGAGGAGATTTTGCTACCAAACGTCAGCAGCTCCTCAGAGTGCTGTTCTGGTGTAGACTGGGGCGAGCTCCCACGGTCCGAAGATTACGAACGGCTCTTTTCCAGTTGCTTCATCCGAGAGAGAGCCAGAAGGGCTGATCTCAACAAATAGGGCTGCACCCCGTGAGTGCTTCGGGCAGGGCAGTCCTGAGCCAGTGTGCCACCTAAGGAATGAAAGCCAAGTTTCCTAGCCACAGGAAAGCAGACCGAGGCCTGCTGTTTTCTCTAGGCGATTGACGTGAGCTTGAGGGTGAGGCCTATACTACATTGTGGAAAAGCTCGGGGTCACGGCTGTCTTTCTCCCTCTCTCGGTCCCATGCCCTGGGCTCAGCCATGGGGGAATGCTGAGGGGGAGAGACTGCCTCTCTGCCGGACTCAGAGGGCTTCCTCCCTTTCGGGCAATTCCGTTTGTGTCTTACTTCGTGGAGGAGGAATGAGGGCGCCCAGAGATATTCTGACATGAAATGCCTATCGACAGAGGATCTGGAGGAGCTGGTTTGTCAGTGGAAGGAGCCAAAAAGCCTGCATTCCTAAGGTCTCTCTGAGAACTGCCAGACACTCTGCCGTCATAGGCCTAAGAATTGGAAATTGTGACGGCAAGGCAACACCTGGAATCCTAGGAGGCAGTGGAAGTGCGGCTCTCAAACTGGATGGAAGAAGCTTCCAAGCATAGGGTTCTTTCATGTCCCAAAGAGAACCCGCGTGTCTGAGGCTGCTAGCGTTGTGGCTGGAGAGAACTGGCATCCCCGTGGGCCTGTCGGCTCATTTCCTCTTTCTGACCCTCGAAGGAAAGTCTTCCAAAAAGCCTTTGGGACCCGCTTAGAGAGAACAGCTGCGAAGCTGATGCACAGAACATCGACATAGAGACTAGCCCTGGGTCCCAAGCATCCACCTTTCTCTGGAGGGTACGTACCCCACCCGGGGATTCAAGCAGGGAGTTTGCCTTGTACAACTTAGGCAGGAAACTGGGAGGAGATGGAGGGCCACTCTACCTGCGCTCACACCACGTGGCCCGGAGAAGTTATCACGCAGCAGAATTCAACACCCTCGCACTACACGTGTGTAGCCAAAAGAGGCGCTGGGCAGTGGGTGTTCTCAGCCCAAGAGCAGTCCTTGTTCTGGGCCGCACCTGCTCTGCGGTTCAAAGGGTCTCTGAGTCTGCTCCTTTGGAGGCATTTCAGAGCTGACGCTATCCCTGGGCTGCCGAAGCAAAGAGGCATAGCGGCCTTTCACACTGAAGGCATGGGCTTGTTTCCCATTCAGCGAGTGTATGTGGCCCCTCCCAGGCTGGAGGCACGTTAGCTGACACCCTTTGCGCTGTGCCCCTGGAAAATCCAAGTGGCTGTACCCGATGTGGGCTGCCTGGTGAAACAACTTGCAGTCACCAGCACCCTGAGTACCCTTCCTGCAGTGTGAGTCCTAGCTAGGTAAACTCGGCCTTCGGAGGCTAGAGGGGAGCAAACATGTTCAACTTGTGGGGAAAGTCTTTGGCCGATGACCGATTTGCTTGTGCTTGGGCGAGGGTTAGGCAGGAACTTTCCAACACAGGGTTTTTGCCTCACCGTAAGCCGTCCCTTTGGGCTGAAGCAGGCGGCGGGTCTGTCTGTATCACAGTCTGGGAAGGAGGGCCTCAGGTGAGTCTGCCCACTGACTGCCCTCCATCATAGCCAGCTGAGAAAATATGGCAAGGCTGATGGAACCCACTGACAGCGAAATGTTTCTCTTCAGAAGAGGAGATTTTGCTACCAAACGTCAGCAGCTCCTCAGAGTGCTGTTCTGGTGTAGACTGGGGCGAGCTCCCACGGTCCGAAGATTACGAACGGCTCTTTTCCAGTTGCTTCATCCGAGAGAGAGCCAGAAGGGCTGATCTCAACAAATAGGGCTGCACCCCGTGAGTGCTTCGGGCAGGGCAGTCCTGAGCCAGTGTGCCACCTAAGGAATGAAAGCCAAGTTTCCTAGCCACAGGAAAGCAGACCGAGGCCTGCTGTTTTCTCTAGGCGATTGACGTGAGCTTGAGGGTGAGGCCTATACTACATTGTGGAAAAGCTCGGGGTCACGGCTGTCTTTCTCCCTCTCTCGGTCCCATGCCCTGGGCTCAGCCATGGGGGAATGCTGAGGGGGAGAGACTGCCTCTCTGCCGGACTCAGAGGGCTTCCTCCCTTTCGGGCAATTCCGTTTGTGTCTTACTTCGTGGAGGAGGAATGAGGGCGCCCAGAGATATTCTGACATGAAATGCCTATCGACAGAGGATCTGGAGGAGCTGGTTTGTCAGTGGAAGGAGCCAAAAAGCCTGCATTCCTAAGGTCTCTCTGAGAACTGCCAGACACTCTGCCGTCATAGGCCTAAGAATTGGAAATTGTGACGGCAAGGCAACACCTGGAATCCTAGGAGGCAGTGGAAGTGCGGCTCTCAAACTGGATGGAAGAAGCTTCCAAGCATAGGGTTCTTTCATGTCCCAAAGAGAACCCGCGTGTCTGAGGCTGCTAGCCTTGTGGCTGGAGAGAACTGGCATCCCCGTGGGCCTGTCGGCTCATTTCCTCTTTCTGACCCTCGAAGGAAAGTCTTCCAAAAAGCCTTTGGGACCCGCTTAGAGAGAACAGCTGCGAAGCTGATGCACAGAACATCGACATAGAGACTAGCCCTGGGTCCCAAGCATCCACCTTTCTCTGGAGGGTACGTACCCCACCCGGGGATTCAAGCAGGGAGTTTGCCTTGTACAACTTAGGCAGGAAACTGGGAGGAGATGGAGGGCCACTCTACCTGCGCTCACACCACGTGGCCCGGAGAAGTTATCACGCAGCAGAATTCAACACCCTCCCACTACACGTGTGTAGCCAAAAGAGGCGCTGGGCAGTGGGTGTTCTCAGCCCAAGAGCAGTCCTTGTTCTGGGCCGCACCTGCTCTGCGGTTCAAAGGGTCTCTGAGTCTGCTCCTTTGGAGGCATTTCAGAGCTGACGCTATCCCTGGGCTGCCGAAGCAAAGAGGCATAGCGGCCTTTCACACTGAAGGCATGGGCTTGTTTCCCATTCAGCGAGTGTATGTGGCCCCTCCCAGGCTGGAGGCGCGTTAGCTGACACCCTTTGCGCTGTGCCCCTGGAAAATCCAAGTGGCTGTACCCGATGTGGGCTGCCTGGTGAAACAACTTGCAGTCACCAGCACCCTGAGTACCCTTCCTGCAGTGTGAGTCCTAGCTAGGTAAACTCGGCCTTCGGAGGCTAGAGGGGAGCAAACATGTTCAACTTGTGGGGAAAGTCTTTGACCGATGACCGATTTGCTTGTGCTTGGGCGAGGGTTAGGCAGGAACTTTCCAACACAGGGTTTTTGCCTCACCGTAAGCCGTCCCTTTGGGCTGAAGCAGGCGGCGGGTCTGTCTGTATCACAGTCTGGGAAGGAGGGCCTCAGGTGAGTCTGCCCACTGACTGCCCTCCATCATAGCCAGCTGAGAAAATATGGCAAGGCTGATGGAACCCACTGACAGCGAAATGTTTCTCTTCAGAAGAGGAGATTTTGCTACCAAACGTCAGCAGCTCCTCAGAGTGCTGTTCTGGTGTAGACTGGGGCGAGCTCCCACGGTCCGAAGATTACGAACGGCTCTTTTCCAGTTGCTTCATCCGAGAGAGAGCCAGAAGGGCTGATCTCAACAAATAGGGCGGCACACCGTGAGTGCTTCGGGCAGGGCAGTCCTGAGCCAGTGTGCCACCTAAGGAATGAAAGCCAAGTTTCCTAGCCACAGGAAAGCAGACCGAGGCCTGCTGTTTTCTCTAGGCGATTGACGTGAGCTTGAGGGTGAGGCCTATACTACATTGTGGAAAAGCTCGGGGTCACGGCTGTCTTTCTCCCTCTCTCGGTCCCATGCCCTGGGCTCAGCCATGGGGGAATGCTGAGGGGGAGAGACTGCCTCTCTGCCGGACTCAGAGGGCTTCCTCCCTTTCGGGCAATTCCGTTTGTGTCTTACTTCGTGGAGGAGGAATGAGGGCGCCCAGAGATATTCTGACATGAAATGCCTATCGACAGAGGATCTGGAGGAGCTGGTTTGTCAGTGGAAGGAGCCAAAAAGCCTGCATTCCTAAGGTCTCTCTGAGAACTGCCAGACACTCTGCCGTCATAGGCCTAAGAATTGGAAATTGTGACGGCAAGGCAACACCTGGAATCCTAGGAGGCAGTGGAAGTGCGGCTCTCAAACTGGATGGAAGAAGCTTCCAAGCATAGTGTTCTTTCATGTCCCAAAGAGAACCCGCGTGTCTGAGGCTGCTAGCGTTGTGGCTGGAGAGAACTGGCATCCCCGTGGGCCTGTCGGCTCATTTCCTCTTTCTGACCCTCGAAGGAAAGTCTTCCAAAAAGCCTTTGGGACCCGCTTAGAGAGAACAGCTGCGAAGCTGATGCACAGAACATCGACATAGAGACTAGCCCTGGGTCCCAAGCATCCACCTTTCTCTGGAGGGTACGTACCCCACCCGGGGATTCAAGCAGGGAGTTTGCCTTGTACAACTTAGGCAGGAAACTGGGAGGAGATGGAGGGCCACTCTACCTGCGCTCACACCACGTGGCCCGGAGAAGTTATCACGCAGCAGAATTCAACACCCTCGCACTACACGTGTGTAGCCAAAAGAGGCGCTGGGCAGTGGGTGTTCTCAGCCCAAGAGCAGTCCTTGTTCTGGGCCGCACCTGCTCTGCGGTTCAAAGGGTCTCTGAGTCTGCTCCTTTGGAGGCATTTCAGAGCTGACGCTATCCCTGGGCTGCCGAAGCAAAGAGGCATAGCGGCCTTTCACACTGAAGGCATGGGCTTGTTTCCCATTCAGCGAGTGTATGTGGCCCCTCCCAGGCTGGAGGCGCGTTAGCTGACACCCTTTGCGCTGTGCCCCTGGAAAATCCAAGTGGCTGTACCCGATGTGGGCTGCCTGGTGAAACAACTTGCAGTCACCAGCACCCTGAGTACCCTTCCTGCAGTGTGAGTCCTAGCTAGGTAAACTCGGCCTTCGGAGGCTAGAGGGGAGCAAACATGTTCAACTTGTGGGGAAAGTCTTTGGCCGATGACCGATTTGCTTGTGCTTGGGCGAGGGTTAGGCAGGAACTTTCCAACACAGGGTTTTTGCCTCACCGTAAGCCGTCCCTTTGGGCTGAAGCAGGCGGCGGGTCTGTCTGTATCACAGTCTGGGAAGGAGGGCCTCAGGTGAGTCTGCCCACTGACTGCCCTCCATCATAGCCAGCTGAGAAAATATGGCAAGGCTGATGGAACCCACTGACAGCGAAATGTTTCTCTTCAGAAGAGGAGATTTTGCTACCAAACGTCAGCAGCTCCTCAGAGTGCTGTTCTGGTGTAGACTGGGGCGAGCTCCCACGGTCCGAAGATTACGAACGGCTCTTTTCCAGTTGCTTCATCCGAGAGAGAGCCAGAAGGGCTGATCTCAACAAATAGGGCTGCACCCCGTGAGTGCTTCGGGCAGGGCAGTCCTGAGCCAGTGTGCCACCTAAGGAATGAAAGCCAAGTTTCCTAGCCACAGGAAAGCAGACCGAGGCCTGCTGTTTTCTCTAGGCGATTGACGTGAGCTTGAGGGTGAGGCCTATACTACATTGTGGAAAAGCTCGGGGTCACGGCTGTCTTTCTCCCTCTCTCGGTCCCATGCCCTGGGCTCAGCCATGGGGGAATGCTGAGGGGGAGAGACTGCCTCTCTGCCGGACTCAGAGGGCTTCCTCCCTTTCGGGCAATTCCGTTTGTGTCTTACTTCGTGGAGGAGGAATGAGGGCGCCCAGAGATATTCTGACATGAAATGCCTATCGACAGAGGATCTGGAGGAGCTGGTTTGTCAGTGGAAGGAGCCAAAAAGCCTGCATTCCTAAGGTCTCTCTGAGAACTGCCAGACACTCTGCCGTCATAGGCCTAAGAATTGGAAATTGTGACGGCAAGGCAACACCTGGAATCCTAGGAGGCAGTGGAAGTGCGGCTCTCAAACTGGATGGAAGAAGCTTCCAAGCATAGGGTTCTTTCATGTCCCAAAGAGAACCCGCGTGTCTGAGGCTGCTAGCGTTGTGGCTGGAGAGAACTGGCATCCCCGTGGGCCTGTCGGCTCATTTCCTCTTTCTGACCCTCGAAGGAAAGTCTTCCAAAAAGCCTTTGGGACCCGCTTAGAGAGAACAGCTGCGAAGCTGATGCACAGAACATCGACATAGAGACTAGCCCTGGGTCCCAAGCATCCACCTTTCTCTGGAGGGTACGTACCCCACCCGGGGATTCAAGCAGGGAGTTTGCCTTGTACAACTTAGGCAGGAAACTGGGAGGAGATGGAGGGCCACTCTACCTGCGCTCACACCACGTGGCCCGGAGAAGTTATCACGCAGCAGAATTCAACACCCTCGCACTACACGTGTGTAGCCAAAAGAGGCGCTGGGCAGTGGGTGTTCTCAGCCCAAGAGCAGTCCTTGTTCTGGGCCGCACCTGCTCTGCGGTTCAAAGGGTCTCTGAGTCTGCTCCTTTGGAGGCATTTCAGAGCTGACGCTATCCCTGGGCTGCCGAAGCAAAGAGGCATAGCGGCCTTTCACACTGAAGGCATGGGCTTGTTTCCCATTCAGCGAGTGTATGTGGCCCCTCCCAGGCTGGAGGCGCGTTAGCTGACACCCTTTGCGCTGTGCCCCTGGAAAATCCAAGTGGCTGTACCCGATGTGGGCTGCCTGGTGAAACAACTTGCAGTCACCAGCACCCTGAGTACCCTTCCTGCAGTGTGAGTCCTAGCTAGGTAAACTCGGCCTTCGGAGGCTAGAGGGGAGCAAACATGTTCAACTTGTGGGGAAAGTCTTTGACCGATGACCGATTTGCTTGTGCTTGGGCGAGGGTTAGGCAGGAACTTTCCAACACAGGGTTTTTGCCTCACCGTAAGCCGTCCCTTTGGGCTGAAGCAGGCGGCGGGTCTGTCTGTATCACAGTCTGGGAAGGAGGGCCTCAGGTGAGTCTGCCCACTGACTGCCCTCCATCATAGCCAGCTGAGAAAATATGGCAAGGCTGATGGAACCCACTGACAGCGAAATGTTTCTCTTCAGAAGAGGAGATTTTGCTACCAAACGTCAGCAGCTCCTCAGAGTGCTGTTCTGGTGTAGACTGGGGCGAGCTCCCACGGTCCGAAGATTACGAACGGCTCTTTTCCAGTTGCTTCATCCGAGAGAGAGCCAGAAGGGCTGATCTCAACAAATAGGGCGGCACACCGTGAGTGCTTCGGGCAGGGCAGTCCTGAGCCAGTGTGCCACCTAAGGAATGAAAGCCAAGTTTCCTAGCCACAGGAAAGCAGACCGAGGCCTGCTGTTTTCTCTAGGCGATTGACGTGAGCTTGAGGGTGAGGCCTATACTACATTGTGGAAAAGCTCGGGGTCACGGCTGTCTTTCTCCCTCTCTCGGTCCCATGCCCTGGGCTCAGCCATGGGGGAATGCTGAGGGGGAGAGACTGCCTCTCTGCCGGACTCAGAGGGCTTCCTCCCTTTCGGGCAATTCCGTTTGTGTCTTACTTCGTGGAGGAGGAATGAGGGCGCCCAGAGATATTCTGACATGAAATGCCTATCGACAGAGGATCTGGAGGAGCTGGTTTGTCAGTGGAAGGAGCCAAAAAGCCTGCATTCCTAAGGTCTCTCTGAGAACTGCCAGACACTCTGCCGTCATAGGCCTAAGAATTGGAAATTGTGACGGCAAGGCAACACCTGGAATCCTAGGAGGCAGTGGAAGTGCGGCTCTCAAACTGGATGGAAGAAGCTTCCAAGCATAGTGTTCTTTCATGTCCCAAAGAGAACCCGCGTGTCTGAGGCTGCTAGCGTTGTGGCTGGAGAGAACTGGCATCCCCGTGGGCCTGTCGGCTCATTTCCTCTTTCTGACCCTCGAAGGAAAGTCTTCCAAAAAGCCTTTGGGACCCGCTTAGAGAGAACAGCTGCGAAGCTGATGCACAGAACATCGACATAGAGACTAGCCCTGGGTCCCAAGCATCCACCTTTCTCTGGAGGGTACGTACCCCACCCGGGGATTCAAGCAGGGAGTTTGCCTTGTACAACTTAGGCAGGAAACTGGGAGGAGATGGAGGGCCACTCTACCTGCGCTCACACCACGTGGCCCGGAGAAGTTATCACGCAGCAGAATTCAACACCCTCGCACTACACGTGTGTAGCCAAAAGAGGCGCTGGGCAGTGGGTGTTCTCAGCCCAAGAGCAGTCCTTGTTCTGGGCCGCACCTGCTCTGCGGTTCAAAGGGTCTCTGAGTCTGCTCCTTTGGAGGCATTTCAGAGCTGACGCTATCCCTGGGCTGCCGAAGCAAAGAGGCATAGCGGCCTTTCACACTGAAGGCATGGGCTTGTTTCCCATTCAGCGAGTGTATGTGGCCCCTCCCAGGCTGGAGGCGCGTTAGCTGACACCCTTTGCGCTGTGCCCCTGGAAAATCCAAGTGGCTGTACCCGATGTGGGCTGCCTGGTGAAACAACTTGCAGTCACCAGCACCCTGAGTACCCTTCCTGCAGTGTGAGTCCTAGCTAGGTAAACTCGGCCTTCGGAGGCTAGAGGGGAGCAAACATGTTCAACTTGTGGGGAAAGTCTTTGGCCGATGACCGATTTGCTTGTGCTTGGGCGAGGGTTAGGCAGGAACTTTCCAACACAGGGTTTTTGCCTCACCATAAGCCGTCCCTTTGGGCTGAAGCAGGCGGCGGGTCTGTCTGTATCACAGTCTGGGAAGGAGGGCCTCAGGTGAGTCTGCCCACTGACTGCCCTCCATCATAGCCAGCTGAGAAAATATGGCAAGGCTGATGGAACCCACTGACAGCGAAATGTTTCTCTTCAGAAGAGGAGATTTTGCTACCAAACGTCAGCAGCTCCTCAGAGTGCTGTTCTGGTGTAGACTGGGGCGAGCTCCCACGGTCCGAAGATTACGAACGGCTCTTTTCCAGTTGCTTCATCCGAGAGAGAGCCAGAAGGGCTGATCTCAACAAATAGGGCTGCACCCCGTGAGTGCTTCGGGCAGGGCAGTCCTGAGCCAGTGTGCCACCTAAGGAATGAAAGCCAAGTTTCCTAGCCACAGGAAAGCAGACCGAGGCCTGCTGTTTTCTCTAGGCGATTGACGTGAGCTTGAGGGTGAGGCCTATACTACATTGTGGAAAAGCTCGGGGTCACGGCTGTCTTTCTCCCTCTCTCGGTCCCATGCCCTGGGCTCAGCCATGGGGGAATGCTGAGGGGGAGAGACTGCCTCTCTGCCGGACTCAGAGGGCTTCCTCCCTTTCGGGCAATTCCGTTTGTGTCTTACTTCGTGGAGGAGGAATGAGGGCGCCCAGAGATATTCTGACATGAAATGCCTATCGACAGAGGATCTGGAGGAGCTGGTTTGTCAGTGGAAGGAGCCAAAAAGCCTGCATTCCTAAGGTCTCTCTGAGAACTGCCAGACACTCTGCCGTCATAGGCCTAAGAATTGGAAATTGTGACGGCAAGGCAACACCTGGAATCCTAGGAGGCAGTGGAAGTGCGGCTCTCAAACTGGATGGAAGAAGCTTCCAAGCATAGGGTTCTTTCATGTCCCAAAGAGAACCCGCGTGTCTGAGGCTGCTAGCGTTGTGGCTGGAGAGAACTGGCATCCCCGTGGGCCTGTCGGCTCATTTCCTCTTTCTGACCCTCGAAGGAAAGTCTTCCAAAAAGCCTTTGGGACCCGCTTAGAGAGAACAGCTGCGAAGCTGATGCACAGAACATCGACATAGAGACTAGCCCTGGGTCCCAAGCATCCACCTTTCTCTGGAGGGTACGTACCCCACCCGGGGATTCAAGCAGGGAGTTTGCCTTGTACAACTTAGGCAGGAAACTGGGAGGAGATGGAGGGCCACTCTACCTGCGCTCACACCACGTGGCCCGGAGAAGTTATCACGCAGCAGAATTCAACACCCTCGCACTACACGTGTGTAGCCAAAAGAGGCGCTGGGCAGTGGGTGTTCTCAGCCCAAGAGCAGTCCTTGTTCTGGGCCGCACCTGCTCTGCGGTTCAAAGGGTCTCTGAGTCTGCTCCTTTGGAGGCATTTCAGAGCTGACGCTATCCCTGGGCTGCCGAAGCAAAGAGGCATAGCGGCCTTTCACACTGAAGGCATGGGCTTGTTTCCCATTCAGCGAGTGTATGTGGCCCCTCCCAGGCTGGAGGCGCGTTAGCTGACACCCTTTGCGCTGTGCCCCTGGAAAATCCAAGTGGCTGTACCCGATGTGGGCTGCCTGGTGAAACAACTTGCAGTCACCAGCACCCTGAGTACCCTTCCTGCAGTGTGAGTCCTAGCTAGGTAAACTCGGCCTTCGGAGGCTAGAGGGGAGCAAACATGTTCAACTTGTGGGGAAAGTCTTTGGCCGATGACCGATTTGCTTGTGCTTGGGCGAGGGTTAGGCAGGAACTTTCCAACACAGGGTTTTTGCCTCACCGTAAGCCGTCCCTTTGGGCTGAAGCAGGCGGCGGGTCTGTCTGTATCACAGTCTGGGAAGGAGGGCCTCAGGTGAGTCTGCCCACTGACTGCCCTCCATCATAGCCAGCTGAGAAAATATGGCAAGGCTGATGGAACCCACTGACAGCGAAATGTTTCTCTTCAGAAGAGGAGATTTTGCTACCAAACGTCAGCAGCTCCTCAGAGTGCTGTTCTGGTGTAGACTGGGGCGAGCTCCCACGGTCCGAAGATTACGAACGGCTCTTTTCCAGTTGCTTCATCCGAGAGAGAGCCAGAAGGGCTGATCTCAACAAATAGGGCTGCACCCCGTGAGTGCTTCGGGCAGGGCAGTCCTGAGCCAGTGTGCCACCTAAGGAATGAAAGCCAAGTTTCCTAGCCACAGGAAAGCAGACCGAGGCCTGCTGTTTTCTCTAGGCGATTGACGTGAGCTTGAGGGTGAGGCCTATACTACATTGTGGAAAAGCTCGGGGTCACGGCTGTCTTTCTCCCTCTCTCGGTCCCATGCCCTGGGCTCAGCCATGGGGGAATGCTGAGGGGGAGAGACTGCCTCTCTGCCGGACTCAGAGGGCTTCCTCCCTTTCGGGCAATTCCGTTTGTGTCTTACTTCGTGGAGGAGGAATGAGGGCGCCCAGAGATATTCTGACATGAAATGCCTATCGACAGAGGATCTGGAGGAGCTGGTTTGTCAGTGGAAGGAGCCAAAAAGCCTGCATTCCTAAGGTCTCTCTGAGAACTGCCAGACACTCTGCCGTCATAGGCCTAAGAATTGGAAATTGTGACGGCAAGGCAACACCTGGAATCCTAGGAGGCAGTGGAAGTGCGGCTCTCAAACTGGATGGAAGAAGCTTCCAAGCATAGGGTTCTTTCATGTCCCAAAGAGAACCCGCGTGTCTGAGGCTGCTAGCCTTGTGGCTGGAGAGAACTGGCATCCCCGTGGGCCTGTCGGCTCATTTCCTCTTTCTGACCCTCGAAGGAAAGTCTTCCAAAAAGCCTTTGGGACCCGCTTAGAGAGAACAGCTGCGAAGCTGATGCACAGAACATCGACATAGAGACTAGCCCTGGGTCCCAAGCATCCACCTTTCTCTGGAGGGTACGTACCCCACCCGGGGATTCAAGCAGGGAGTTTGCCTTGTACAACTTAGGCAGGAAACTGGGAGGAGATGGAGGGCCACTCTACCTGCGCTCACACCACGTGGCCCGGAGAAGTTATCACGCAGCAGAATTCAACACCCTCCCACTACACGTGTGTAGCCAAAAGAGGCGCTGGGCAGTGGGTGTTCTCAGCCCAAGAGCAGTCCTTGTTCTGGGCCGCACCTGCTCTGCGGTTCAAAGGGTCTCTGAGTCTGCTCCTTTGGAGGCATTTCAGAGCTGACGCTATCCCTGGGCTGCCGAAGCAAAGAGGCATAGCGGCCTTTCACACTGAAGGCATGGGCTTGTTTCCCATTCAGCGAGTGTATGTGGCCCCTCCCAGGCTGGAGGCGCGTTAGCTGACACCCTTTGCGCTGTGCCCCTGGAAAATCCAAGTGGCTGTACCCGATGTGGGCTGCCTGGTGAAACAACTTGCAGTCACCAGCACCCTGAGTACCCTTCCTGCAGTGTGAGTCCTAGCTAGGTAAACTCGGCCTTCGGAGGCTAGAGGGGAGCAAACATGTTCAACTTGTGGGGAAAGTCTTTGGCCGATGACCGATTTGCTTGTGCTTGGGCGAGGGTTAGGCAGGAACTTTCCAACACAGGGTTTTTGCCTCACCGTAAGCCGTCCCTTTGGGCTGAAGCAGGCGGCGGGTCTGTCTGTATCACAGTCTGGGAAGGAGGGCCTCAGGTGAGTCTGCCCACTGACTGCCCTCCATCATAGCCAGCTGAGAAAATATGGCAAGGCTGATGGAACCCACTGACAGCGAAATGTTTCTCTTCAGAAGAGGAGATTTTGCTACCAAACGTCAGCAGCTCCTCAGAGTGCTGTTCTGGTGTAGACTGGGGCGAGCTCCCACGGTCCGAAGATTACGAACGGCTCTTTTCCAGTTGCTTCATCCGAGAGAGAGCCAGAAGGGCTGATCTCAACAAATAGGGCGGCACACCGTGAGTGCTTCGGGCAGGGCAGTCCTGAGCCAGTGTGCCACCTAAGGAATGAAAGCCAAGTTTCCTAGCCACAGGAAAGCAGACCGAGGCCTGCTGTTTTCTCTAGGCGATTGACGTGAGCTTGAGGGTGAGGCCTATACTACATTGTGGAAAAGCTCGGGGTCACGGCTGTCTTTCTCCCTCTCTCGGTCCCATGCCCTGGGCTCAGCCATGGGGGAATGCTGAGGGGGAGAGACTGCCTCTCTGCCGGACTCAGAGGGCTTCCTCCCTTTCGGGCAATTCCGTTTGTGTCTTACTTCGTGGAGGAGGAATGAGGGCGCCCAGAGATATTCTGACATGAAATGCCTATCGACAGAGGATCTGGAGGAGCTGGTTTGTCAGTGGAAGGAGCCAAAAAGCCTGCATTCCTAAGGTCTCTCTGAGAACTGCCAGACACTCTGCCGTCATAGGCCTAAGAATTGGAAATTGTGACGGCAAGGCAACACCTGGAATCCTAGGAGGCAGTGGAAGTGCGGCTCTCAAACTGGATGGAAGAAGCTTCCAAGCATAGTGTTCTTTCATGTCCCAAAGAGAACCCGCGTGTCTGAGGCTGCTAGCGTTGTGGCTGGAGAGAACTGGCATCCCCGTGGGCCTGTCGGCTCATTTCCTCTTTCTGACCCTCGAAGGAAAGTCTTCCAAAAAGCCTTTGGGACCCGCTTAGAGAGAACAGCTGCGAAGCTGATGCACAGAACATCGACATAGAGACTAGCCCTGGGTCCCAAGCATCCACCTTTCTCTGGAGGGTACGTACCCCACCCGGGGATTCAAGCAGGGAGTTTGCCTTGTACAACTTAGGCAGGAAACTGGGAGGAGATGGAGGGCCACTCTACCTGCGCTCACACCACGTGGCCCGGAGAAGTTATCACGCAGCAGAATTCAACACCCTCGCACTACACGTGTGTAGCCAAAAGAGGCGCTGGGCAGTGGGTGTTCTCAGCCCAAGAGCAGTCCTTGTTCTGGGCCGCACCTGCTCTGCGGTTCAAAGGGTCTCTGAGTCTGCTCCTTTGGAGGCATTTCAGAGCTGACGCTATCCCTGGGCTGCCGAAGCAAAGAGGCATAGCGGCCTTTCACACTGAAGGCATGGGCTTGTTTCCCATTCAGCGAGTGTATGTGGCCCCTCCCAGGCTGGAGGCGCGTTAGCTGACACCCTTTGCGCTGTGCCCCTGGAAAATCCAAGTGGCTGTACCCGATGTGGGCTGCCTGGTGAAACAACTTGCAGTCACCAGCACCCTGAGTACCCTTCCTGCAGTGTGAGTCCTAGCTAGGTAAACTCGGCCTTCGGAGGCTAGAGGGGAGCAAACATGTTCAACTTGTGGGGAAAGTCTTTGGCCGATGACCGATTTGCTTGTGCTTGGGCGAGGGTTAGGCAGGAACTTTCCAACACAGGGTTTTTGCCTCACCGTAAGCCGTCCCTTTGGGCTGAAGCAGGCGGCGGGTCTGTCTGTATCACAGTCTGGGAAGGAGGGCCTCAGGTGAGTCTGCCCACTGACTGCCCTCCATCATAGCCAGCTGAGAAAATATGGCAAGGCTGATGGAACCCACTGACAGCGAAATGTTTCTCTTCAGAAGAGGAGATTTTGCTACCAAACGTCAGCAGCTCCTCAGAGTGCTGTTCTGGTGTAGACTGGGGCGAGCTCCCACGGTCCGAAGATTACGAACGGCTCTTTTCCAGTTGCTTCATCCGAGAGAGAGCCAGAAGGGCTGATCTCAACAAATAGGGCTGCACCCCGTGAGTGCTTCGGGCAGGGCAGTCCTGAGCCAGTGTGCCACCTAAGGAATGAAAGCCAAGTTTCCTAGCCACAGGAAAGCAGACCGAGGCCTGCTGTTTTCTCTAGGCGATTGACGTGAGCTTGAGGGTGAGGCCTATACTACATTGTGGAAAAGCTCGGGGTCACGGCTGTCTTTCTCCCTCTCTCGGTCCCATGCCCTGGGCTCAGCCATGGGGGAATGCTGAGGGGGAGAGACTGCCTCTCTGCCGGACTCAGAGGGCTTCCTCCCTTTCGGGCAATTCCGTTTGTGTCTTACTTCGTGGAGGAGGAATGAGGGCGCCCAGAGATATTCTGACATGAAATGCCTATCGACAGAGGATCTGGAGGAGCTGGTTTGTCATTGGAAGGAGCCAAAAAGCCTGCATTCCTAAGGTCTCTCTGAGAACTGCCAGACACTCTGCCGTCATAGGCCTAAGAATTGGAAATTGTGACGGCAAGGCAACACCTGGAATCCTAGGAGGCAGTGGAAGTGCGGCTCTCAAACTGGATGGAAGAAGCTTCCAAGCATAGGGTTCTTTCATGTCCCAAAGAGAACCCGCGTGGCTGAGGCTGCTAGCCTTGTGGCTGGAGAGAACTGGCATCCCCGTGGGCCTGTCGGCTCATTTCCTCTTTCTGACCCTCGAAGGAAAGTCTTCCAAAAAGCCTTTGGGACCCGCTTAGAGAGAACAGCTGCGAAGCTGATGCACAGAACATCGACATAGAGACTAGCCCTGGGTCCCAAGCATCCACCTTTCTCTGGAGGGTACGTACCCCACCCGGGGATTCAAGCAGGGAGTTTGCCTTGTACAACTTAGGCAGGAAACTGGGAGGAGATGGAGGGCCACTCTACCTGCGCTCACACCACGTGGCCCGGAGAAGTTATCACGCAGCAGAATTCAACACCCTCCCACTACACGTGTGTAGCCAAAAGAGGCGCTGGGCAGTGGGTGTTCTCAGGCCAAGAGCAGTCCTTGTTCTGGGCCGCACCTGCTCTGCGGTTCCAAGGGTCTCTGAGTCTGCTCCTTTGGAGGCATTTCAGAGCTGACGCTATCCCTGGGCTGCCGAAGCAAAGAGGCATAGCGGCCTTTCACACTGAAGGCATGGGCTTGTTTCCCATTCAGCGAGTGTATGTGGCCCCTCCCAGGCTGGAGGCGCGTTAGCTGACACCCTTTGCGCTGTGCCCCTGGAAAATCCAAGTGGCTGTACCCGATGTGGGCTGCCTGGTGAAACAATTTGCAGTCACCAGCACCCTGAGTACCCTTCCTGCAGTGTGAGTCCTAGCTAGGTAAACTCGGCCTTCGGAGGCTAGAGGGGAGCAAACATGTTCAACTTGTGGGGAAAGTCTTTGGCCGATGACCGATTTGCTTGTGCTTGGGCGAGGGTTAGGCAGGAACTTTCCAACACAGGGTTTTTGCCTCACCGTAAGCCGTCCCTTTGGGCTGAAGCAGGCGGCGGGTCTGTCTGTATCACAGTCTGGGAAGGAGGGCCTCAGGTGAGTCTGCCCACTGACTGCCCTCCATCATAGCCAGCTGAGAAAATATGGCAAGGCTGATGGAACCCACTGACAGCGAAATGTTTCTCTTCAGAAGAGGAGATTTTGCTACCAAACGTCAGCAGCTCCTCAGAGTGCTGTTCTGGTGTAGACTGGGGCGAGCTCCCACGGTCCGAAGATTACGAACGGCTCTTTTCCAGTTGCTTCATCCGAGAGAGAGCCAGAAGGGCTGATCTCAACAAATAGGGCTGCACCCCGTGAGTGCTTCGGGCAGGGCAGTCCTGAGCCAGTGTGCCACCTAAGGAATGAAAGCCAAGTTTCCTAGCCACAGGAAAGCAGACCGAGGCCTGCTGTTTTCTCTAGGCGATTGACGTGAGCTTGAGGGTGAGGCCTATACTACATTGTGGAAAAGCTCGGGGTCACGGCTGTCTTTCTCCCTCTCTCGGTCCCATGCCCTGGGCTCAGCCATGGGGGAATGCTGAGGGGGAGAGACTGCCTCTCTGCCGGACTCAGAGGGCTTCCTCCCTTTCGGGCAATTCCGTTTGTGTCTTACTTCGTGGAGGAGGAATGAGGGCGCCCAGAGATATTCTGACATGAAATGCCTATCGACAGAGGATCTGGAGGAGCTGGTTTGTCAGTGGAAGGAGCCAAAAAGCCTGCATTCCTAAGGTCTCTCTGAGAACTGCCAGACACTCTGCCGTCATAGGCCTAAGAATTGGAAATTGTGACGGCAAGGCAACACCTGGAATCCTAGGAGGCAGTGGAAGTGCGGCTCTCAAACTGGATGGAAGAAGCTTCCAAGCATAGGGTTCTTTCATGTCCCAAAGAGAACCCGCGTGTCTGAGGCTGCTAGCGTTGTGGCTGGAGAGAACTGGCATCCCCGTGGGCCTGTCGGCTCATTTCCTCTTTCTGACCCTCGAAGGAAAGTCTTCCAAAAAGCCTTTGGGACCCGCTTAGAGAGAACAGCTGCGAAGCTGATGCACAGAACATCGACATAGAGACTAGCCCTGGGTCCCAAGCATCCACCTTTCTCTGGAGGGTACGTACCCCACCCGGGGATTCAAGCAGGGAGTTTGCCTTGTACAACTTAGGCAGGAAACTGGGAGGAGATGGAGGGCCACTCTACCTGCGCTCACACCACGTGGCCCGGAGAAGTTATCACGCAGCAGAATTCAACACCCTCCCACTACACGTGTGTAGCCAAAAGAGGCGCTGGGCAGTGGGTGTTCTCAGGCCAAGAGCAGTCCTTGTTCTGGGCCGCACCTGCTCTGCGGTTCCAAGGGTCTCTGAGTCTGCTCCTTTGGAGGCATTTCAGAGCTGACGCTATCCCTGGGCTGCCGAAGCAAAGAGGCATAGCGGCCTTTCACACTGAAGGCATGGGCTTGTTTCCCATTCAGCGAGTGTATGTGGCCCCTCCCAGGCTGGAGGCGCGTTAGCTGACACCCTTTGCGCTGTGCCCCTGGAAAATGCAAGTGGCTGTACCCGATGTGGGCTGCCTGGTGAAACAATTTGCAGTCACCAGCACCCTGAGTACCCTTCCTGCAGTGTGAGTCCTAGCTAGGTAAACTCGGCCTTCGGAGGCTAGAGGGGAGCAAACATGTTCAACTTGTGGGGAAAGTCTTTGGCCGATGACCAATATGCTTGTGCTTGGGCGAGGGTTAGGCAGGAACTTTCCAACACAGGGTTTTTGCCTCACCGTAAGCCGTCCCTTTGGGCTGAAGCAGGCGGCGGGTCTGTCTGTATCACAGTCTGGGAAGGAGGGCCTCAGGTGAGTCTGCCCACTGACTGCCCTCCATCATAGCCAGCTGAGAAAATATGGCAAGGCTGATGGAACCCACTGACAGCGAAATGTTTCTCTTCAGAAGAGGAGATTTTGCTACCAAACGTCAGCAGCTCCTCAGAGTGCTGTTCTGGTGTAGACTGGGGCGAGCTCCCACGGTCCGAAGATTACGAACGGCTCTTTTCCAGTTGCTTCATCCGAGAGAGAGCCAGAAGGGCTGATCTCAACAAATAGGGCTGCACCCCGTGAGTGCTTCGGGCAGGGCAGTCCTGAGCCAGTGTGCCACCTAAGGAATGAAAGCCAAGTTTCCTAGCCACAGGAAAGCAGACCGAGGCCTGCTGTTTTCTCTAGGCGATTGACGTGAGCTTGAGGGTGAGGCCTATACTACATTGTGGAAAAGCTCGGGGTCACGGCTGTCTTTCTCCCTCTCTCGGTCCCATGCCCTGGGCTCAGCCATGGGGGAATGCTGAGGGGGAGAGACTGCCTCTCTGCCGGACTCAGAGGGCTTCCTCCCTTTCGGGCAATTCCGTTTGTGTCTTACTTCGTGGAGGAGGAATGAGGGCGCCCAGAGATATTCTGACATGAAATGCCTATCGACAGAGGATCTGGAGGAGCTGGTTTGTCAGTGGAAGGAGCCAAAAAGCCTGCATTCCTAAGGTCTCTCTGAGAACTGCCAGACACTCTGCCGTCATAGGCCTAAGAATTGGAAATTGTGACGGCAAGGCAACACCTGGAATCCTAGGAGGCAGTGGAAGTGCGGCTCTCAAACTGGATGGAAGAAGCTTCCAAGCATAGTGTTCTTTCATGTCCCAAAGAGAACCCGCGTGTCTGAGGCTGCTAGCGTTGTGGCTGGAGAGAACTGGCATCCCCGTGGGCCTGTCGGCTCATTTCCTCTTTCTGACCCTCGAAGGAAAGTCTTCCAAAAAGCCTTTGGGACCCGCTTAGAGAGAACAGCTGCGAAGCTGATGCACAGAACATCGACATAGAGACTAGCCCTGGGTCCCAAGCATCCACCTTTCTCTGGAGGGTACGTACCCCACCCGGGGATTCAAGCAGGGAGTTTGCCTTGTACAACTTAGGCAGGAAACTGGGAGGAGATGGAGGGCCACTCTACCTGCGCTCACACCACGTGGCCCGGAGAAGTTATCACGCAGCAGAATTCAACACCCTCCCACTACACGTGTGTAGCCAAAAGAGGCGCTGGGCAGTGGGTGTTCTCAGGCCAAGAGCAGTCCTTGTTCTGGGCCGCACCTGCTCTGCGGTTCCAAGGGTCTCTGAGTCTGCTCCTTTGGAGGCATTTCAGAGCTGACGCTATCCCTGGGCTGCCGAAGCAAAGAGGCATAGCGGCCTTTCACACTGAAGGCATGGGCTTGTTTCCCATTCAGCGAGTGTATGTGGCCCCTCCCAGGCTGGAGGCGCGTTAGCTGACACCCTTTGCGCTGTGCCCCTGGAAAATCCAAGTGGCTGTACCCGATGTGGGCTGCCTGGTGAAACAATTTGCAGTCACCAGCACCCTGAGTACCCTTCCTGCAGTGTGAGTCCTAGCTAGGTAAACTCGGCCTTCGGAGGCTAGAGGGGAGCAAACATGTTCAACTTGTGGGGAAAGTCTTTGGCCGATGACCGATTTGCTTGTGCTTGGGCGAGGGTTAGGCAGGAACTTTCCAACACAGGGTTTTTGCCTCACCGTAAGCCGTCCCTTTGGGCTGAAGCAGGCGGCGGGTCTGTCTGTATCACAGTCTGGGAAGGAGGGCCTCAGGTGAGTCTGCCCACTGACTGCCCTCCATCATAGCCAGCTGAGAAAATATGGCAAGGCTGATGGAACCCACTGACAGCGAAATGTTTCTCTTCAGAAGAGGAGATTTTGCTACCAAACGTCAGCAGCTCCTCAGAGTGCTGTTCTGGTGTAGACTGGGGCGAGCTCCCACGGTCCGAAGATTACGAACGGCTCTTTTCCAGTTGCTTCATCCGAGAGAGAGCCAGAAGGGCTGATCTCAACAAATAGGGCTGCACCCCGTGAGTGCTTCGGGCAGGGCAGTCCTGAGCCAGTGTGCCACCTAAGGAATGAAAGCCAAGTTTCCTAGCCACAGGAAAGCAGACCGAGGCCTGCTGTTTTCTCTAGGCGATTGACGTGAGCTTGAGGGTGAGGCCTATACTACATTGTGGAAAAGCTCGGGGTCACGGCTGTCTTTCTCCCTCTCTCGGTCCCATGCCCTGGGCTCAGCCATGGGGGAATGCTGAGGGGGAGAGACTGCCTCTCTGCCGGACTCAGAGGGCTTCCTCCCTTTCGGGCAATTCCGTTTGTGTCTTACTTCGTGGAGGAGGAATGAGGGCGCCCAGAGATATTCTGACATGAAATGCCTATCGACAGAGGATCTGGAGGAGCTGGTTTGTCAGTGGAAGGAGCCAAAAAGCCTGCATTCCTAAGGTCTCTCTGAGAACTGCCAGACACTCTGCCGTCATAGGCCTAAGAATTGGAAATTGTGACGGCAAGGCAACACCTGGAATCCTAGGAGGCAGTGGAAGTGCGGCTCTCAAACTGGATGGAAGAAGCTTCCAAGCATAGGGTTCTTTCATGTCCCAAAGAGAACCCGCGTGTCTGAGGCTGCTAGCGTTGTGGCTGGAGAGAACTGGCATCCCCGTGGGCCTGTCGGCTCATTTCCTCTTTCTGACCCTCGAAGGAAAGTCTTCCAAAAAGCCTTTGGGACCCGCTTAGAGAGAACAGCTGCGAAGCTGATGCACAGAACATCGACATAGAGACTAGCCCTGGGTCCCAAGCATCCACCTTTCTCTGGAGGGTACGTACCCCACCCGGGGATTCAAGCAGGGAGTTTGCCTTGTACAACTTAGGCAGGAAACTGGGAGGAGATGGAGGGCCACTCTACCTGCGCTCACACCACGTGGCCCGGAGAAGTTATCACGCAGCAGAATTCAACACCCTCCCACTACACGTGTGTAGCCAAAAGAGGCGCTGGGCAGTGGGTGTTCTCAGGCCAAGAGCAGTCCTTGTTCTGGGCCGCACCTGCTCTGCGGTTCCAAGGGTCTCTGAGTCTGCTCCTTTGGAGGCATTTCAGAGCTGACGCTATCCCTGGGCTGCCGAAGCAAAGAGGCATAGCGGCCTTTCACACTGAAGGCATGGGCTTGTTTCCCATTCAGCGAGTGTATGTGGCCCCTCCCAGGCTGGAGGCGCGTTAGCTGACACCCTTTGCGCTGTGCCCCTGGAAAATGCAAGTGGCTGTACCCGATGTGGGCTGCCTGGTGAAACAATTTGCAGTCACCAGCACCCTGAGTACCCTTCCTGCAGTGTGAGTCCTAGCTAGGTAAACTCGGCCTTCGGAGGCTAGAGGGGAGCAAACATGTTCAACTTGTGGGGAAAGTCTTTGGCCGATGACCGATTTGCTTGTGCTTGGGCGAGGGTTAGGCAGGAACTTTCCAACACAGGGTTTTTGCCTCACCGTAAGCCGTCCCTTTGGGCTGAAGCAGGCGGCGGGTCTGTCTGTATCACAGTCTGGGAAGGAGGGCCTCAGGTGAGTCTGCCCACTGACTGCCCTCCATCATAGCCAGCTGAGAAAATATGGCAAGGCTGATGGAACCCACTGACAGCGAAATGTTTCTCTTCAGAAGAGGAGATTTTGCTACCAAACGTCAGCAGCTCCTCAGAGTGCTGTTCTGGTGTAGACTGGGGCGAGCTCCCACGGTCCGAAGATTACGAACGGCTCTTTTCCAGTTGCTTCATCCGAGAGAGAGCCAGAAGGGCTGATCTCAACAAATAGGGCTGCACCCCGTGAGTGCTTCGGGCAGGGCAGTCCTGAGCCAGTGTGCCACCTAAGGAATGAAAGCCAAGTTTCCTAGCCACAGGAAAGCAGACCGAGGCCTGCTGTTTTCTCTAGGCGATTGACGTGAGCTTGAGGGTGAGGCCTATACTACATTGTGGAAAAGCTCGGGGTCACGGCTGTCTTTCTCCCTCTCTCGGTCCCATGCCCTGGGCTCAGCCATGGGGGAATGCTGAGGGGGAGAGACTGCCTCTCTGCCGGACTCAGAGGGCTTCCTCCCTTTCGGGCAATTCCGTTTGTGTCTTACTTCGTGGAGGAGGAATGAGGGCGCCCAGAGATATTCTGACATGAAATGCCTATCGACAGAGGATCTGGAGGAGCTGGTTTGTCATTGGAAGGAGTCAAAAAGCCTGCATTCCTAAGGTCTCTCTGAGAACTGCCAGACACTCTGCCGTCATAGGCCTAAGAATTGGAAATTGTGACGGCAAGGCAACACCTGGAATCCTAGGAGGCAGTGGAAGTGCGGCTCTCAAACTGGATGGAAGAAGCTTCCAAGCATAGGGTTCTTTCATGTCCCAAAGAGAACCCGCGTGTCTGAGGCTGCTAGCCTTGTGGCTGGAGAGAACTGGCATCCCCGTGGGCCTGTCGGCTCATTTCCTCTTTCTGACCCTCGAAGGAAAGTCTTCCAAAAAGCCTTTGGGACCCGCTTAGAGAGAACAGCTGCGAAGCTGATGCACAGAACATCGACATAGAGACTAGCCCTGGGTCCCAAGCATCCACCTTTCTCTGGAGGGTACGTACCCCACCCGGGGATTCAAGCAGGGAGTTTGCCTTGTACAACTTAGGCAGGAAACTGGGAGGAGATGGAGGGCCACTCTACCTGCGCTCACACCACGTGGCCCGGAGAAGTTATCACGCAGCAGAATTCAACACCCTCCCACTACACGTGTGTAGCCAAAAGAGGCGCTGGGCAGTGGGTGTTCTCAGGCCAAGAGCAGTCCTTGTTCTGGGCCGCACCTGCTCTGCGGTTCCAAGGGTCTCTGAGTCTGCTCCTTTGGAGGCATTTCAGAGCTGACGCTATCCCTGGGCTGCCGAAGCAAAGAGGCATAGCGGCCTTTCACACTGAAGGCATGGGCTTGTTTCCCATTCAGCGAGTGTATGTGGCCCCTCCCAGGCTGGAGGCGCGTTAGCTGACACCCTTTGCGCTGTGCCCCTGGAAAATGCAAGTGGCTGTACCCGATGTGGGCTGCCTGGTGAAACAATTTGCAGTCACCAGCACCCTGAGTACCCTTCCTGCAGTGTGAGTCCTAGCTAGGTAAACTCGGCCTTCGGAGGCTAGAGGGGAGCAAACATGTTCAACTTGTGGGGAAAGTCTTTGGCCGATGACCGATTTGCTTGTGCTTGGGCGAGGGTTAGGCAGGAACTTTCCAACACAGGGTTTTTGCCTCACCGTAAGCCGTCCCTTTGGGCTGAAGCAGGCGGCGGGTCTGTCTGTATCACAGTCTGGGAAGGAGGGCCTCAGGTGAGTCTGCCCACTGACTGCCCTCCATCATAGCCAGCTGAGAAAATATGGCAAGGCTGATGGAACCCACTGACAGCGAAATGTTTCTCTTCAGAAGAGGAGATTTTGCTACCAAACGTCAGCAGCTCCTCAGAGTGCTGTTCTGGTGTAGACTGGGGCGAGCTCCCACGGTCCGAAGATTACGAACGGCTCTTTTCCAGTTGCTTCATCCGAGAGAGAGCCAGAAGGGCTGATCTCAACAAATAGGGCTGCACCCCGTGAGTGCTTCGGGCAGGGCAGTCCTGAGCCAGTGTGCCACCTAAGGAATGAAAGCCAAGTTTCCTAGCCACAGGAAAGCAGACCGAGGCCTGCTGTTTTCTCTAGGCGATTGACGTGAGCTTGAGGGTGAGGCCTATACTACATTGTGGAAAAGCTCGGGGTCACGGCTGTCTTTCTCCCTCTCTCGGTCCCATGCCCTGGGCTCAGCCATGGGGGAATGCTGAGGGGGAGAGACTGCCTCTCTGCCGGACTCAGAGGGCTTCCTCCCTTTCGGGCAATTCCGTTTGTGTCTTACTTCGTGGAGGAGGAATGAGGGCGCCCAGAGATATTCTGACATGAAATGCCTATCGACAGAGGATCTGGAGGAGCTGGTTTGTCATTGGAAGGAGTCAAAAAGCCTGCATTCCTAAGGTCTCTCTGAGAACTGCCAGACACTCTGCCGTCATAGGCCTAAGAATTGGAAATTGTGACGGCAAGGCAACACCTGGAATCCTAGGAGGCAGTGGAAGTGCGGCTCTCAAACTGGATGGAAGAAGCTTCCAAGCATAGGGTTCTTTCATGTCCCAAAGAGAACCCGCGTGTCTGAGGCTGCTAGCCTTGTGGCTGGAGAGAACTGGCATCCCCGTGGGCCTGTCGGCTCATTTCCTCTTTCTGACCCTCGAAGGAAAGTCTTCCAAAAAGCCTTTGGGACCCGCTTAGAGAGAACAGCTGCGAAGCTGATGCACAGAACATCGACATAGAGACTAGCCCTGGGTCCCAAGCATCCACCTTTCTCTGGAGGGTACGTACCCCACCCGGGGATTCAAGCAGGGAGTTTGCCTTGTACAACTTAGGCAGGAAACTGGGAGGAGATGGAGGGCCACTCTACCTGCGCTCACACCACGTGGCCCGGAGAAGTTATCACGCAGCAGAATTCAACACCCTCCCACTACACGTGTGTAGCCAAAAGAGGCGCTGGGCAGTGGGTGTTCTCAGCCCAAGAGCAGTCCTTGTTCTGGGCCGCACCTGCTCTGCGGTTCCAAGGGTCTCTGAGTCTGCTCCTTTGGAGGCATTTCAGAGCTGACGCTATCCCTGGGCTGCCGAAGCAAAGAGGCATAGCGGCCTTTCACACTGAAGGCATGGGCTTGTTTCCCATTCAGCGAGTGTATGTGGCCCCTCCCAGGCTGGAGGCGCGTTAGCTGACACCCTTTGCGCTGTGCCCCTGGAAAATGCAAGTGGCTGTACCCGATGTGGGCTGCCTGGTGAAACAACTTGCAGTCACCAGCACCCTGAGTACCCTTCCTGCAGTGTGAGTCCTAGCTAGGTAAACTCGGCCTTCGGAGGCTAGAGGGGAGCAAACATGTTCAACTTGTGGGGAAAGTCTTTGACCGATGACCGATTTGCTTGTGCTTGGGCGAGGGTTAGGCAGGAACTTTCCAACACAGGGTTTTTGCCTCACCGTAAGCCGTCCCTTTGGGCTGAAGCAGGCGGCGGGTCTGTCTGTATCACAGTCTGGGAAGGAGGGCCTCAGGTGAGTCTGCCCACTGACTGCCCTCCATCATAGCCAGCTGAGAAAATATGGCAAGGCTGATGGAACCCACTGACAGCGAAATGTTTCTCTTCAGAAGAGGAGATTTTGCTACCAAACGTCAGCAGCTCCTCAGAGTGCTGTTCTGGTGTAGACTGGGGCGAGCTCCCACGGTCCGAAGATTACGAACGGCTCTTTTCCAGTTGCTTCATCCGAGAGAGAGCCAGAAGGGCTGATCTCAACAAATAGGGCTGCACCCCGTGAGTGCTTCGGGCAGGGCAGTCCTGAGCCAGTGTGCCACCTAAGGAATGAAAGCCAAGTTTCCTAGCCACAGGAAAGCAGACCGAGGCCTGCTGTTTTCTCTAGGCGATTGACGTGAGCTTGAGGGTGAGGCCTATACTACATTGTGGAAAAGCTCGGGGTCACGGCTGTCTTTCTCCCTCTCTCGGTCCCATGCCCTGGGCTCAGCCATGGGGGAATGCTGAGGGGGAGAGACTGCCTCTCTGCCGGACTCAGAGGGCTTCCTCCCTTTCGGGCAATTCCGTTTGTGTCTTACTTCGTGGAGGAGGAATGAGGGCGCCCAGAGATATTCTGACATGAAATGCCTATCGACAGAGGATCTGGAGGAGCTGGTTTGTCATTGGAAGGAGCCAAAAAGCCTGCATTCCTAAGGTCTCTCTGAGAACTGCCAGACACTCTGCCGTCATAGGCCTAAGAATTGGAAATTGTGACGGCAAGGCAACACCTGGAATCCTAGGAGGCAGTGGAAGTGCGGCTCTCAAACTGGATGGAAGAAGCTTCCAAGCATAGTGTTCTTTCATGTCCCAAAGAGAACCCGCGTGTCTGAGGCTGCTAGCGTTGTGGCTGGAGAGAACTGGCATCCCCGTGGGCCTGTCGGCTCATTTCCTCTTTCTGACCCTCGAAGGAAAGTCTTCCAAAAAGCCTTTGGGACCCGCTTAGAGAGAACAGCTGCGAAGCTGATGCACAGAACATCGACATAGAGACTAGCCCTGGGTCCCAAGCATCCACCTTTCTCTGGAGGGTACGTACCCCACCCGGGGATTCAAGCAGGGAGTTTGCCTTGTACAACTTAGGCAGGAAACTGGGAGGAGATGGAGGGCCACTCTACCTGCGCTCACACCACGTGGCCCGGAGAAGTTATCACGCAGCAGAATTCAACACCCTCCCACTACACGTGTGTAGCCAAAAGAGGCGCTGGGCAGTGGGTGTTCTCAGCCCAAGAGCAGTCCTTGTTCTGGGCCGCACCTGCTCTGCGGTTCAAAGGGTCTCTGAGTCTGCTCCTTTGGAGGCATTTCAGAGCTGACGCTATCCCTGGGCTGCCGAAGCAAAGAGGCATAGCGGCCTTTCACACTGAAGGCATGGGCTTGTTTCCCATTCAGCGAGTGTATGTGGCCCCTCCCAGGCTGGAGGCGCGTTAGCTGACACCCTTTGCGCTGTGCCCCTGGAAAATGCAAGTGGCTGTACCCGATGTGGGCTGCCTGGTGAAACAACTTGCAGTCACCAGCACCCTGAGTACCCTTCCTGCAGTGTGAGTCCTAGCTAGGTAAACTCGGCCTTCGGAGGCTAGAGGGGAGCAAACATGTTCAACTTGTGGGGAAAGTCTTTGACCGATGACCGATTTGCTTGTGCTTGGGCGAGGGTTAGGCAGGAACTTTCCAACACAGGGTTTTTGCCTCACCGTAAGCCGTCCCTTTGGGCTGAAGCAGGCGGCGGGTCTGTCTGTATCACAGTCTGGGAAGGAGGGCCTCAGGTGAGTCTGCCCACTGACTGCCCTCCATCATAGCCAGCTGAGAAAATATGGCAAGGCTGATGGAACCCACTGACAGCGAAATGTTTCTCTTCAGAAGAGGAGATTTTGCTACCAAACGTCAGCAGCTCCTCAGAGTGCTGTTCTGGTGTAGACTGGGGCGAGCTCCCACGGTCCGAAGATTACGAACGGCTCTTTTCCAGTTGCTTCATCCGAGAGAGAGCCAGAAGGGCTGATCTCAACAAATAGGGCTGCACCCCGTGAGTGCTTCGGGCAGGGCAGTCCTGAGCCAGTGTGCCACCTAAGGAATGAAAGCCAAGTTTCCTAGCCACAGGAAAGCAGACCGAGGCCTGCTGTTTTCTCTAGGCGATTGACGTGAGCTTGAGGGTGAGGCCTATACTACATTGTGGAAAAGCTCGGGGTCACGGCTGTCTTTCTCCCTCTCTCGGTCCCATGCCCTGGGCTCAGCCATGGGGGAATGCTGAGGGGGAGAGACTGCCTCTCTGCCGGACTCAGAGGGCTTCCTCCCTTTCGGGCAATTCCGTTTGTGTCTTACTTCGTGGAGGAGGAATGAGGGCGCCCAGAGATATTCTGACATGAAATGCCTATCGACAGAGGATCTGGAGGAGCTGGTTTGTCATTGGAAGGAGCCAAAAAGCCTGCATTCCTAAGGTCTCTCTGAGAACTGCCAGACACTCTGCCGTCATAGGCCTAAGAATTGGAAATTGTGACGGCAAGGCAACACCTGGAATCCTAGGAGGCAGTGGAAGTGCGGCTCTCAAACTGGATGGAAGAAGCTTCCAAGCATAGGGTTCTTTCATGTCCCAAAGAGAACCCGCGTGTCTGAGGCTGCTAGCCTTGTGGCTGGAGAGAACTGGCATCCCCGTGGGCCTGTCGGCTCATTTCCTCTTTCTGACCCTCGAAGGAAAGTCTTCCAAAAAGCCTTTGGGACCCGCTTAGAGAGAACAGCTGCGAAGCTGATGCACAGAACATCGACATAGAGACTAGCCCTGGGTCCCAAGCATCCACCTTTCTCTGGAGGGTACGTACCCCACCCGGGGATTCAAGCAGGGAGTTTGCCTTGTACAACTTAGGCAGGAAACTGGGAGGAGATGGAGGGCCACTCTACCTGCGCTCACACCACGTGGCCCGGAGAAGTTATCACGCAGCAGAATTCAACACCCTCCCACTACACGTGTGTAGCCAAAAGAGGCGCTGGGCAGTGGGTGTTCTCAGCCCAAGAGCAGTCCTTGTTCTGGGCCGCACCTGCTCTGCGGTTCAAAGGGTCTCTGAGTCTGCTCCTTTGGAGGCATTTCAGAGCTGACGCTATCCCTGGGCTGCCGAAGCAAAGAGGCATAGCGGCCTTTCACACTGAAGGCATGGGCTTGTTTCCCATTCAGCGAGTGTATGTGGCCCCTCCCAGGCTGGAGGCGCGTTAGCTGACACCCTTTGCGCTGTGCCCCTGGAAAATGCAAGTGGCTGTACCCGATGTGGGCTGCCTGGTGAAACAACTTGCAGTCACCAGCACCCTGAGTACCCTTCCTGCAGTGTGAGTCCTAGCTAGGTAAACTCGGCCTTCGGAGGCTAGAGGGGAGCAAACATGTTCAACTTGTGGGGAAAGTCTTTGGCCGATGACCGATTTGCTTGTGCTTGGGCGAGGGTTAGGCAGGAACTTTCCAACACAGGGTTTTTGCCTCACCGTAAGCCGTCCCTTTGGGCTGAAGCAGGCGGCGGGTCTGTCTGTATCACAGTCTGGGAAGGAGGGCCTCAGGTGAGTCTGCCCACTGACTGCCCTCCATCATAGCCAGCTGAGAAAATATGGCAAGGCTGATGGAACCCACTGACAGCGAAATGTTTCTCTTCAGAAGAGGAGATTTTGCTACCAAACGTCAGCAGCTCCTCAGAGTGCTGTTCTGGTGTAGACTGGGGCGAGCTCCCACGGTCCGAAGATTACGAACGGCTCTTTTCCAGTTGCTTCATCCGAGAGAGAGCCAGAAGGGCTGATCTCAACAAATAGGGCTGCACCCCGTGAGTGCTTCGGGCAGGGCAGTCCTGAGCCAGTGTGCCACCTAAGGAATGAAAGCCAAGTTTCCTAGCCACAGGAAAGCAGACCGAGGCCTGCTGTTTTCTCTAGGCGATTGACGTGAGCTTGAGGGTGAGGCCTATACTACATTGTGGAAAAGCTCGGGGTCACGGCTGTCTTTCTCCCTCTCTCGGTCCCATGCCCTGGGCTCAGCCATGGGGGAATGCTGAGGGGGAGAGACTGCCTCTCTGCCGGACTCAGAGGGCTTCCTCCCTTTCGGGCAATTCCGTTTGTGTCTTACTTCGTGGAGGAGGAATGAGGGCGCCCAGAGATATTCTGACATGAAATGCCTATCGACAGAGGATCTGGAGGAGCTGGTTTGTCATTGGAAGGAGTCAAAAAGCCTGCATTCCTAAGGTCTCTCTGAGAACTGCCAGACACTCTGCCGTCATAGGCCTAAGAATTGGAAATTGTGACGGCAAGGCAACACCTGGAATCCTAGGAGGCAGTGGAAGTGCGGCTCTCAAACTGGATGGAAGAAGCTTCCAAGCATAGGGTTCTTTCATGTCCCAAAGAGAACCCGCGTGTCTGAGGCTGCTAGCCTTGTGGCTGGAGAGAACTGGCATCCCCGTGGGCCTGTCGGCTCATTTCCTCTTTCTGACCCTCGAAGGAAAGTCTTCCAAAAAGCCTTTGGGACCCGCTTAGAGAGAACAGCTGCGAAGCTGATGCACAGAACATCGACATAGAGACTAGCCCTGGGTCCCAAGCATCCACCTTTCTCTGGAGGGTACGTACCCCACCCGGGGATTCAAGCAGGGAGTTTGCCTTGTACAACTTAGGCAGGAAACTGGGAGGAGATGGAGGGCCACTCTACCTGCGCTCACACCACGTGGCCCGGAGAAGTTATCACGCAGCAGAATTCAACACCCTCCGACTACACGTGTGTAGCCAAAAGAGGCGCTGGGCAGTGGGTGTTCTCAGGCCAAGAGCAGTCCTTGTTCTGGGCCGCACCTGCTCTGCGGTTCCAAGGGTCTCTGAGTCTGCTCCTTTGGAGGCATTTCAGAGCTGACGCTATCCCTGGGCTGCCGAAGCAAAGAGGCATAGCGGCCTTTCACACTGAAGGCATGGGCTTGTTTCCCATTCAGCGAGTGTATGTGGCCCCTCCCAGGCTGGAGGCGCGTTAGCTGACACCCTTTGCGCTGTGCCCCTGGAAAATGCAAGTGGCTGTACCCGATGTGGGCTGCCTGGTGAAACAACTTGCAGTCACCAGCACCCTGAGTACCCTTCCTGCAGTGTGAGTCCTAGCTAGGTAAACTCGGCCTTCGGAGGCTAGAGGGGAGCAAACATGTTCAACTTGTGGGGAAAGTCTTTGACCGATGACCGATTTGCTTGTGCTTGGGCGAGGGTTAGGCAGGAACTTTCCAACACAGGGTTTTTGCCTCACCGTAAGCCGTCCCTTTGGGCTGAAGCAGGCGGCGGGTCTGTCTGTATCACAGTCTGGGAAGGAGGGCCTCAGGTGAGTCTGCCCACTGACTGCCCTCCATCATAGCCAGCTGAGAAAATATGGCAAGGCTGATGGAACCCACTGACAGCGAAATGTTTCTCTTCAGAAGAGGAGATTTTGCTACCAAACGTCAGCAGCTCCTCAGAGTGCTGTTCTGGTGTAGACTGGGGCGAGCTCCCACGGTCCGAAGATTACGAACGGCTCTTTTCCAGTTGCTTCATCCGAGAGAGAGCCAGAAGGGCTGATCTCAACAAATAGGGCTGCACCCCGTGAGTGCTTCGGGCAGGGCAGTCCTGAGCCAGTGTGCCACCTAAGGAATGAAAGCCAAGTTTCCTAGCCACAGGAAAGCAGACCGAGGCCTGCTGTTTTCTCTAGGCGATTGACGTGAGCTTGAGGGTGAGGCCTATACTACATTGTGGAAAAGCTCGGGGTCACGGCTGTCTTTCTCCCTCTCTCGGTCCCATGCCCTGGGCTCAGCCATGGGGGAATGCTGAGGGGGAGAGACTGCCTCTCTGCCGGACTCAGAGGGCTTCCTCCCTTTCGGGCAATTCCGTTTGTGTCTTACTTCGTGGAGGAGGAATGAGGGCGCCCAGAGATATTCTGACATGAAATGCCTATCGACAGAGGATCTGGAGGAGCTGGTTTGTCATTGGAAGGAGCCAAAAAGCCTGCATTCCTAAGGTCTCTCTGAGAACTGCCAGACACTCTGCCGTCATAGGCCTAAGAATTGGAAATTGTGACGGCAAGGCAACACCTGGAATCCTAGGAGGCAGTGGAAGTGCGGCTCTCAAACTGGATGGAAGAAGCTTCCAAGCATAGTGTTCTTTCATGTCCCAAAGAGAACCCGCGTGTCTGAGGCTGCTAGCGTTGTGGCTGGAGAGAACTGGCATCCCCGTGGGCCTGTCGGCTCATTTCCTCTTTCTGACCCTCGAAGGAAAGTCTTCCAAAAAGCCTTTGGGACCCGCTTAGAGAGAACAGCTGCGAAGCTGATGCACAGAACATCGACATAGAGACTAGCCCTGGGTCCCAAGCATCCACCTTTCTCTGGAGGGTACGTACCCCACCCGGGGATTCAAGCAGGGAGTTTGCCTTGTACAACTTAGGCAGGAAACTGGGAGGAGATGGAGGGCCACTCTACCTGCGCTCACACCACGTGGCCCGGAGAAGTTATCACGCAGCAGAATTCAACACCCTCCCACTACACGTGTGTAGCCAAAAGAGGCGCTGGGCAGTGGGTGTTCTCAGCCCAAGAGCAGTCCTTGTTCTGGGCCGCACCTGCTCTGCGGTTCAAAGGGTCTCTGAGTCTGCTCCTTTGGAGGCATTTCAGAGCTGACGCTATCCCTGGGCTGCCGAAGCAAAGAGGCATAGCGGCCTTTCACACTGAAGCCATGGGCTTGTTTCCCATTCAGAGAGTGTATGTGGCCCCTCCCAGGCTGGAGGCGCGTTAGCTGACACCCTTTGCGCTGTGCCCCTGGAAAATCCAAGTGGCTGTACCCGATGTGGGCTGCCTGGTGAAACAACTTGCAGTCACCAGCACCCTGAGTACCCTTCCTGCAGTGTGAGTCCTAGCTAGGTAAACTCGGCCTTCGGAGGCTAGAGGGGAGCAAACATGTTCAACTTGTGGGGAAAGTCTTTGACCGATGACCGATTTGCTTGTGCTTGGGCGAGGGTTAGGCAGGAACGTTCCAACACAGGGTTTTTGCCTCACCGTAAGCCGTCCCTTTGGGCTGAAGCAGGCGGCGGGTCTGTCTGTATCACAGTCTGGGAAGGAGGGCCTCAGGTGAGTCTGCCCACTGACTGCCCTCCATCATAGCCAGCTGAGAAAATATGGCAAGGCTGATGGAACCCACTGACAGCGAAATGTTTCTCTTCAGAAGAGGAGATTTTGCTACCAAACGTCAGCAGCTCCTCAGAGTGCTGTTCTGGTGTAGACTGGGGCGAGCTCCCACGGTCCGAAGATTACGAACGGCTCTTTTCCAGTTGCTTCATCCGAGAGAGAGCCAGAAGGGCTGATCTCAACAAATAGGGCTGCACCCCGTGAGTGCTTCGGGCAGGGCAGTCCTGAGCCAGTGTGCCACCTAAGGAATGAAAGCCAAGTTTCCTAGCCACAGGAAAGCAGACCGAGGCCTGCTGTTTTCTCTAGGCGATTGACGTGAGCTTGAGGGTGAGGCCTATACTACATTGTGGAAAAGCTCGGGGTCACGGCTGTCTTTCTCCCTCTCTCGGTCCCATGCCCTGGGCTCAGCCATGGGGGAATGCTGAGGGGGAGAGACTGCCTCTCTGCCGGACTCAGAGGGCTTCCTCCCTTTCGGGCAATTCCGTTTGTGTCTTACTTCGTGGAGGAGGAATGAGGGCGCCCAGAGATATTCTGACATGAAATGCCTATCGACAGAGGATCTGGAGGAGCTGGTTTGTCAGTGGAAGGAGCCAAAAAGCCTGCATTCCTAAGGTCTCTCTGAGAACTGCCAGACACTCTGCCGTCATAGGCCTAAGAATTGGAAATTGTGACGGCAAGGCAACACCTGGAATCCTAGGAGGCAGTGGAAGTGCGGCTCTCAAACTGGATGGAAGAAGCTTCCAAGCATAGTGTTCTTTCATGTCCCAAAGAGAACCCGCGTGTCTGAGGCTGCTAGCGTTGTGGCTGGAGAGAACTGGCATCCCCGTGGGCCTGTCGGCTCATTTCCTCTTTCTGACCCTCGAAGGAAAGTCTTCCAAAAAGCCTTTGGGACCCGCTTAGAGAGAACAGCTGCGAAGCTGATGCACAGAACATCGACATAGAGACTAGCCCTGGGTCCCAAGCATCCACCTTTCTCTGGAGGGTACGTACCCCACCCGGGGATTCAAGCAGGGAGTTTGCCTTGTACAACTTAGGCAGGAAACTGGGAGGAGATGGAGGGCCACTCTACCTGCGCTCACACCACGTGGCCCGGAGAAGTTATCACGCAGCAGAATTCAACACCCTCCGACTACACGTGTGTAGCCAAAAGAGGCGCTGGGCAGTGGGTGTTCTCAGGCCAAGAGCAGTCCTTGTTCTGGGCCGCACCTGCTCTGCGGTTCCAAGGGTCTCTGAGTCTGCTCCTTTGGAGGCATTTCAGAGCTGACGCTATCCCTGGGCTGCCGAAGCAAAGAGGCATAGCGGCCTTTCACACTGAAGGCATGGGCTTGTTTCCCATTCAGCGAGTGTATGTGGCCCCTCCCAGGCTGGAGGCGCGTTAGCTGACACCCTTTGCGCTGTGCCCCTGGAAAATCCAAGTGGCTGTACCCGATGTGGGCTGCCTGGTGAAACAACTTGCAGTCACCAGCACCCTGAGTACCCTTCCTGCAGTGTGAGTCCTAGCTAGGTAAACTCGGCCTTCGGAGGCTAGAGGGGAGCAAACATGTTCAACTTGTGGGGAAAGTCTTTGGCCGATGACCGATTTGCTTGTGCTTGGGCGAGGGTTAGGCAGGAACTTTCCAACACAGGGTTTTTGCCTCACCGTAAGCCGTCCCTTTGGGCTGAAGCAGGCGGCGGGTCTGTCTGTATCACAGTCTGGGAAGGAGGGCCTCAGGTGAGTCTGCCCACTGACTGCCCTCCATCATAGCCAGCTGAGAAAATATGGCAAGGCTGATGGAACCCACTGACAGCGAAATGTTTCTCTTCAGAAGAGGAGATTTTGCTACCAAACGTCAGCAGCTCCTCAGAGTGCTGTTCTGGTGTAGACTGGGGCGAGCTCCCACGGTCCGAAGATTACGAACGGCTCTTTTCCAGTTGCTTCATCCGAGAGAGAGCCAGAAGGGCTGATCTCAACAAATAGGGCTGCACCCCGTGAGTGCTTCGGGCAGGGCAGTCCTGAGCCAGTGTGCCACCTAAGGAATGAAAGCCAAGTTTCCTAGCCACAGGAAAGCAGACCGAGGCCTGCTGTTTTCTCTAGGCGATTGACGTGAGCTTGAGGGTGAGGCCTATACTACATTGTGGAAAAGCTCGGGGTCACGGCTGTC